>NC_143040.1:8890000-8905000 GCF_057628025.1 Oncorhynchus mykiss | reverse complement strand
ACACAACCACACCATGTCATTCCCCTATAGAACACAACCACACCATGTCATCCCCCTACAGGACACAACCACACCATGTCATTCCCCTATAGAACACAACCACACCATGTCATTCCCCTATAGAACACAACCACACCATGTCATTCCCCTATAGAACACAACCACACCATGTCATTCCCCTATAGAACACAACCACACCATGTCATTCCCCTACAGGACACAACCACACCATGTCATTCCCCTACAGGACACAACCACACCATGTCATCCCCCTATAGAACACAACCACACCATGTCATTCCCCTATAGAACACAACCACACCATGTCATTCCCCTATAGAACACAACCACACCATGTCATTCCCCTATAGGACACAACCACACCATGTCATTCCCCTATAGGACACAACCACACCATGTCATTCCCCTATAGGACACAACCAACACAACCACACCATGTCATTCCCCTATAGAACACAACCACACCATGTCATTCCCCTATAGGACACAACCACACCATGTCATTCCCCTATAGGACACAACCACACCATGTCATTCCCCTATAGGACACAACCACACCATGTCATTCCCCTATAGGACACAACCAACACAACCACACCATGTCATTCCCCTGGCACAATGTAGACACACACACACACACACACACACACACACACTCGACGGTCATCATGATCATATGCAGATGGTACACACACACACACACACACACACACACACACACACACACACTATGGATAAGTCAGTAAGTTGTGCTGAGAGGGATGCATGTCAGAGGTAAATTACATCATTACCATATAAATGACTTCCAACCCAAATCAAATCAAATCAAATCACATCACATGTTATTGGTCACATGGTTAGCATGGTTAATGCCAGTGTAGCAAAATGCTGGTGCTTCTAGTTCCGGCCATGCAGTAGTAACCAACGAGTAATCTAACCTAACAATTCCACAACTACTACCTTACACACACACACACACACACAAGTGTAAAGGGAACCAAACACATCTGATAATACAGCCACCACCAGACACACACACACACACACACACACACACACAGTAAACAGCTACACACACACACAAACACACAGTAAACAGCTACACACACACCCACACACACAGTAAACAGCTACACACACACCCAACCAACCAATAAAGAGCAACAAGACCACAACAAGACTAATGCTAAAAGCTAGCCCAGAACCAATGGAGAATGCTAAGATGGCTACAGCTAAGCCAAAAGCTTGCCTGATTACAGCTGGATATGGCTAATGTTAGCCTAGCATTCAATTGGTTATTGTACATTAGAGGTATGCTACGACAGCTAGCTGTTATTGTACATTAGAGGTATGCTACCACAGCTAGCTGTTATTGTACATTAGAGGTATGCTACGACAGCTAGCTGTTATTGTACACTAGAGGTATGCTACCACAGCTAGCTGTTATTGTACATTAGAGGTATGCTACGACAGCTAGCTGTTATTGTACATTAGAGGTATGCTACCACAGCTAGCTGTTATTGTACATTAGAGGTATGCTACCACAGCTAGCTGTTATTGTACACTAGAGATATGCTACCACAGCTAGCTGTTATTGTACACTAGAGGTATGCTACCACAGCTAGCTGTTATTGTACATTAGAGGTATGCTACCACAGCTAGCTGTTATTGTACATTAGAGGTATGCTACCACAGCTAGCTGTTATTGTACATTAGAGGTATGCTACCACAGCTAGCTGTTATTGTACATTAGAGGTATGCTACCACAGCTAGCTGTTATTGTACACTAGAGGTATGCTACCACAGCTAGCTGTTATTGTACATTAGAGGTATGCTACCACAGCTAGCTGTTATTGTACATTAGAGGTATGCTACGACAGCTAGCTGTTATTGTACATTAGAGGTATGCTACCACAGCTAGCTGTTATTGTACATTAGAGGTATGCTACCACAGCTAGCTGTTATTGTACATTAGAGGTATGCTACCACAGCTAGCTGTTATTGTACATTAGAGGTATGCTACGACAGCTAGCTGTTATTGTACATTAGAGGTATGCTACCACAGCTAGCTGTTATTGTACATTAGAGGTATGCTACCACAGCTAGCTGTTATTGTACATTAGAGGTATGCTACCACAGCTAGCTGTTATTGTACATTAGAGGTATGCTACCACAGCTAGCTGTTATTGTACATTAGAGGTATGCCACCACAGCTAGCTGTTATTGTACATTAGAGGTATGCCACCACAGCTAGCTGTTATTGTACACTAGAGATATGCTACGACAGCTAGCTGTTATTGTCCCCGTAAGAAGGGGCTGTTATTATCTGATCTGTCGCTCTGCCACAAAGAGAGCAAGAGAGACAGAGACATAGAGAGAGACATAGAGAGAGAGAGAGATAGAGAGAGAGAGAGTGTGAGAGAGAGAGACAGAGAGAGAGAGAGAGACAGAGAGAGAGAGAGAGAGAGACAGAGAGAGACAGAGAGAGTGTGTGTGAGAGTGAGAGAGAGAGAGACAGAGAGAGAGAGAGAGAGAGAGAGAGAGAGAGAGTGTGCGAGTGAGAGAGAGAGAAAGAGAGAGACAGAGAGAGAGACAGAGAGAGAGAGAGAGAGCGAGACAGAGAGAGTGAGAGAGAGAGAGACAAAGAGAGGGAGAGAGAGAGTGAGAGAGAGACAGAGAGAGGGAGAGAGAGTGTGTGAGAGAGAGAGAAAACACACTGCCTGCAGCCTGCTCTCAACACACACTCTGCTATCTTCCTCTTGCTCTTCCTGCTCATACTCTCTCTATTCTGGATCCATTTTTCCCCTCACTCTCTCTCCCCCACACCCTGAGGCCACAAACATTTGCACGTCACACACACACGCCACAGAACACCAGCAGCAGGCTTTGTTCCAGCACTTTCCCCGTGGGGTCTGGAGGAAGTAGGAGCAGAAACACATCCATCCTAGACTGACGTTTCTTACCACCATCATTTATTCATGAGACTGAACATTAGAGCAGGGCTCTCCCTCTCTCCTCCCTCTCCTCCCTCTCTCCTCCCTCTCCCTCTCTCCTCCCTCTCTCCTCCCTCTCTCCTCCCTCTCTCCTCCCTCTCCTCCTTCTCTCTCTCTCCTCCCTCTCTCCTCCCTCTCTCCTTCCACTCTCCTCCCACTCTCCTTCTCTCCTCCCACTCTCCTTCTCTCCTCCTCTCCTCCCACTCTCCTCCCTCTCTCCTTCCTCTCTCCTTCTCTCCTCCCTCTCCTCCCACTCTCCTCCCTCTCCTCCCACTCTCCTCCCTCTCTCCTTCCTCTCTCCTTCTCTCCTCCCTTTCTCCTCCTCTCCTCCCTCCTTTTCTCCATCTCTGGTGTGTGTGTCAGGGGTGTTACTAAGTGCAGCACGAACGGTGCTGTGGTCGTTCACACGAGTGTGTGTGTGTGTGTGTGTGTGTGTGTGTGTGTGTGTGTGTGTGTGTGTGTGTGTGTGTGTGTGTGTGTGTGTGTGTGTGGTAATAACCCTTGAACAGATAGATCTGATCTCCTCAGGACATGTCATCATCAGCTTCCCTTACTGTTCTGCCTGACACTCTCCCTCACTACCTCCCTCCATGGCTCTTTTGCTTCCTTCCTTCCTCCCTCCCTCCCTCCTTCCCTCACTCCATGGCTCTATTCCTTTCTTCCCTCCCTCCCTCCCTCCCTTCCTTCTTTCCCCCCTCCCTCACTCCATGGCTCTTTCCCCTCCCTTTTCTCTCCCTCACCTTCCTTCTCTCTCCTTCCTCACTCCTCTCCTCTCCCTGAAAGACATCCTCCCTCTACACATCCGCTTATCTACCTCTCTCTCTCTGTTAAACTCCCTCTCTCCTCATTTCTCCTCCTTCCTCTGTTGCCCTCCCTCTCTCTGTTGCGTGTCCTCCTGCTCATTCGCTCACTGTCACCCCCCCATCTTTCCTGCCTACTTTCTCTCTCTCCCAATACCTCGGTCCCTCCCTCTCTGTCCCTCCCTCTTGCTCTCCCTCCCTCTCTGTCCCTCCCTCTCTGTCCCTCCCTCTCTCTCTCCACCGATACCTCCGCCCTCCCTCTTGCTCTCCCTCCCTCTCTGTACCTCCCTCTCTCTCTCCCTCTTCACAAAACAATCAACAGTGTTTTCTGGCAGTCGAGTGTGTGTGTGTTTAGGGGACAGTAAAGGGACGGACAGTCAGTCTGCCTCGGGCTCTGAGGCTTTTCATCCCAGCCTCTGTCGCCATGGTGACGCCCCTCCCATTGCCCCCTCCAGCAGCCAATGAAAACGCCGAAAAACCACGGTAGCTTCCTGATTCCATACAATGATTTTTAAAGAGACAGTGTACATTTAAAACGTCAGCCACTTGCAGTCATAGAGACAGTAGGCATCACGAAAGCAGGTCACCTAATGTAGCAGGTGTAAAACAGACGCCCGAGTACCAAATCTGCCTTTCAGCAGAAAAGGAAGCTAGGTTGAATTAGCTGTATACCTGCAAACCAGATAACTACGACTAATGGGGGCTGGCACAATTCCCCTGTAACTCCGTAACCCACGGTTACGGATGAAGAGCGAAATGAAAATGAAATAAGCGTTTGGAAGAAGAAGAAAGGGCCTTTTGGGAAGAACAGCTGACTGAAGACGGGGACACAGGCATTTGTGTTGTCGAGTCGGTTTCCACGACAACATCTGGTCTTAACAACGGGAAACACAGGCATTTGTGTTGTCGAGTCGGTTTCCACGACAACATCTGGTCTTAACAACGGGACACACAGGCATTTGTGTTGTCGAGTCGGTTTCCACGACAACATCTGGTCTTAACAACGGGACACACAGGCATTTGTGTTGTCGAGTCGGTTTCCGCGACAACATCGGGTCTTAACAACGGCACACACAGGCATTTGTGTTGTCGAGTCGGTTTCCGCGACAACATCTGGTCTTAACAACGGGACACACAGGCATTTGTGTTGTCGAGTCGGTTTCCGCGACAACATCTGATCTTAACAACGGGACACACAGGCATTTGTGCTGTCGAGTCGGTTTCCGCGACAACATCTGGTCTTAACAACGGGACACACAGGCATTTGTGTTGTCGAGTCGGTTTCCGCGACAACATCTGGTCTTAACAACGAGACACACAGGCATTTGTGTTGTCGAGTCGGTTTCCGCGACAACATCTGGTCTTAACAACGAGACACACAGGCATTTGTGTTGTCGAGTCGGTTTCCGCGACAACATCTGGTCTTAACAACGGGACACACAGGCATTTGTGTTGTCGAGTCGGTTTCCGCGACAACATCTGATCTTAACAACGGGACACACAGGCATTTGTGTTGTCGAGTCGGTTTCCACGACAACATCTGGTCTTAACAACGGGACACACAGGCATTTGTGTTGTCGAGTCGGTTTCCACGACAACATCTGGTCTTAACAACGGGACACACAGGCATTTGTGTTGTCGAGTCGGTTTCCGCGACAACATCTGGTCTTAACAACGGGACACACAGGCATTTGTGTTGTCGAGTCGGTTTCCGCGACAACATCTGATCTTAACAACGGGACACAGGCATTTGTGTTGTCGAGTCGGTTTCCGCGAAAACATCTGGTCTTAACAACGGGACACACAGGCATTTGTGTTGTCGAGTCGGTTTCCGCGACAACATCTGGTCTTAACAACGGGACAGACAGGCATTTGTGTTGTCGAGTCGGTTTCCGCGACAACATCTGGTCTTAACAACGGGACAAACATTGTTGCTCCTTGCTGAAATAAGCTAGGTGTTGTAGCAAACAGGGAATAGAATGGGCTTGAAACCTCTAACCCTGGTAACTTGACTGGTAAACCCACAACAAACAGGGAATAGAATGGGCTTGAAACCTCTAACCCTGGTAACTTGACTGGTAAACCCACAACAAACAGGGAATAGAATGGGATTGAAACCTCTAACCCTGGTAACTTGACTGGTAAACCCACAACAAACAGGGAATAGAATGGGCTTGAAACCTCTAACCCTGGTAACTTGACTGGTAAACCCACAACAAACAGGGAATAGAATGGGCTTGAAACCTCTAACCCTGGTAACTTGACTGGTAAACCCACAACAAACAGGGAATAGAATGGGCTTGAAACCTCTAACCCTGGTAACTTGACTGGTAAACCCACAACAAACAGGGAATAGAATGGGCTTGAAACCTCTAACCCTGGTAACTTGACTGGTAAACTCACAACAAACAGGGAATGGAATGGGCTTGAAACCTCTAACCCTGGTAACTTGACTGGTAAACCCACAACAAACAGGGAATAGAATGGGCTTGAAACCTCTAACCCTGGTAACTTGACTGGTAAACTCACAACAAACAGGGAATAGAATGGGCTTGAACCCTCTAACCCTGGTAACTTGACTGGTAAACCCACAACAAACAGGGAATAGAATGGGCTTGAAACCTCTAACCCTGGTAACTTGACTGGTAAACCCACAACAAACAGGGAATAGAATGGGCTTGAAACCTCTAACCCTGGTAACTTGACTGGTAAACCCACAACAAACAGGGAATAGAATGGGCTTGAAACCTCTAACCCTGGTAACTTGACTGGTAAACCCACAACAAACAGGGAATAGAATGGGCTTGAAACCTCTAACCCTGGTAACTTCACTGGTAAACCCACAACAAACAGGGAATAGAATGGGCTTGAAACCTCTAACCCTGGTAACTTGACTGGTAAACCCACAACAAACAGGGAATAGAATGGGCTTGAAACCTCTAACCCTGGTAACTTGACTGGTAAACCCACAACAAACAGGGAATAGAATGGGCTTGAAACCTCTAACCCTGGTAACTTGACTGGTAAACTCACAACAAACAGGGAATAGAATGGGCTTGAAACCTCTAACCCTGGTAACTTGACTGGTAAACCCACAACAAACAGGGAATAGAATGGGCTTGAAACCTCTAACCCTGGTAACTTGACTGGTAAACCCACAACAAACAGGGAATAGAATGGGCTAGAAACCTCTAACCCTGGTAACTTGACTGGTAAACTCACAACAAACAGGGAATAGAATGGGCTTGAAACCTCTAACCCTGGTAACTTGACTGGTAAACCCACAACAAACAGGGAATAGAATGGGCTTGAAACCTCTAACCCTGGTAACTTGACTGGTAAACTCACAACAAACAGGGAATAGAATGGGCTTGAAACCTCTAACCCTGGTAACTTGACTGGTAAACCCACAACAAACAGGGAATAGAATGGGCTTGAAACCTCTAACCCTGGTAACTTGACTGGTAAACTCACAACAAACAGGGAATAGAATGGGCTTGAAACCTCTAACCCTGGTAACTTGACTGGTAAACCCACAACAAACAGGGAATAGAATGGGCTTGAAACCTCTAACCCTGGTAACTTGACTGGTAAACTCACAACAAACAGGGAATAGAATGGGCTTGAAACCTCTAACCCTGGTAACTTGACTGGTAAACCCACAACAAACAGGGAATAGAATGGGCTTGAAACCTCTAACCCTGGTAACTTGACTGGTAAACCCACAACAAACAGGGAATAGAATGGGCTTGAAACCTCTAACCCTGGTAACTTGACTGGTAAACCCACAACAAACAGGGAATAGAATGGGCTTTAAACCTCTAACCCTGGTAACTTGACTGGTAAACCCACAACAAACAGGGAATAGAATGGGCTTGAAACCTCTAACCCTGGTAACTTGACTGGTAAACTCACAACAAACAGGGAATAGAATGGGCTTGAAACCTCTAACCCTGGTAACTTGACTGGTAAACCCACAACAAACAGGGAATAGAATGGGATTGAAACCTCTAACCCTGGTAACTTGACTGGTAAACCCACAACAAACAGGGAATAGAATGGGATTGAAACCTCTAACCCTGGTAACTTGACTGGTAAACCCACAACAAACAGGGAATAGAATGGGCTTGAAACCGCTAACCCTGGTAACTTGACTGGTAAACCCACAACAAACAGGGAATAGAATGGGCTTGAAACCTCTAACCCTGGTAACTTGACTGGTAAACCCACAACAAACAGGGAATAGAATGGGCTTGAAACCTCTAACCCTGGTAACTTGACTGGTAAACCCACAACAAACAGGGAATAGAATGGGCTTGAAACCTCTAACCCTGGTAACTTGACTGGTAAACCCACAACAAACAGGGAATAGAATGGGCTTGAAACCTCTAACCCTGGTAACTTGACTGGTAAACCCACAACAAACAGGGAATAGAATGGGCTTGAAACCTCTAACCCTGGTAACTTGACTGGTAAACCCACAACAAACAGGGAATAGAATGGGCTTGAAACCTCTAACCCTGGTAACTTGACTGGTAAACCCACAACAAACAGGGAATAGAATGGGCTTGAAACCTCTAACCCTGGTAACTTGACTGGTAAACTCACAACAAACAGGGAATAGAATGGGCTTGAAACCTCTAACCCTGGTAACTTGACTGGTAAACCCACAACAAACAGGGAATAGAATGGGCTTGAAACCTCTAACCCTGGTAACTTGACTGGTAAACCCACAACAAACAGGGAATAGAATGGGCTTGAAACCTCTAACCCTGGTAACTTGACTGGTAAACTCACAACAAAATCTCACAGCGGAAACACTTTGACTTCAGATTCTGATGTTGATCCACGGTTTTCTCCAAAACGCAGAATTTCGAACTGGTTCCAAACGTCAAATTCCCGACGTGTTTTTAAAAACACCCTGTGGGTTGCCAGTTCTGCTTTTGACTTGTTTCTCCAAATGTCAAATCCCTCCTGTGAGGTAACGGAACACTCACAACGGCCGCCAGTCATCACATTATGACATCATTGACTTGAATGGGGAGCACGTTCTATTCATTCTATTTCTAAGGCATGTGGTCCGGAGAGGAGGAAGGGAGCATGGGTCAATAACAACTTACCAAATAGGTGTGTGTGTGTGTGTGTGTGTGTGTGTGTGTGTGTGTGTGTGTGTGTGTGTGTGTGTGTGTGTGTGTGTGTGTGTGTGTCTGTCTAAGTGAAAGTGACCTCGTTACCATCCGATCCCCCCCACACACACACACAGCGAGCCTTCTATTGTCCCTAGACAAAGACCTTTACTAGCATCCCCGAGGGAGGGACCCTGATTCTGCACCCACACACCCTTGCACAGAGTCCTACACACACACATACACACACAGGTTACCCTGCTAGCAGAGAGTGGGAGGAAGCAGACTAGAGGGATGGTAACAAGGGTAATATAAAGGTAGGGGAGGGTGTGAGGGGGGTTAGGGTGTGTTGCTATGGTAACTGAGTTATTACAAAGGTGGGGGAGGGTGTGAGGGGGGTTAGGGTGTGTTGCTATGGTAACAGGGTTATTACAAAGGTGGGGGAGGGTGTGAGGGGGGGTAGGGTGTGTTGCTATGGTAACAGGGTTATTACAAAGGTGGGGGGGTGTGAGGGGGGGTTAGGGTGTGTTGCTATGGTAACAGGGTTATTACAAAGGTGGGGGGGGTGTGAGGGGGGGTTAGGGTGTGTTGCCATGGTAACAGGGGTATTATACAGGTAGGTTGGTGTGAGGGTGTCTTGCTATGGTAACAGGGGTATTATAAAGGTAGGGGAGGGTGTGAGGGGGTTAGGGTGTGTACCTATGGTAACAGTCGAAATTATAAAGGTAGGGGAGGGTGTAAGGGGGGTTAGGGTGTGTTGCTATGGTAACAGGGTTATTACAAAGGTGGGGGAGGGTGTGTGGGGGGGGGGTTAGGGTCTGTTGCTATGGTAACAGGGTTAGTACAAAGGTGGGGGAGGGTGTGTGTGGGGGGGTCAGGGTGTGTTGCTATGGTAACAGGGTTATTACAAAGGTGGGGGAGGGTGTGAGGGGGTTAGGGTGTGTTGCTATGGTAACAGGGTTGTTACAAAGGTGGGGGAGGGTGTGGGGGGTTAGGGTGTGTTCCTATGGTAACAGTCGATATTATAAAGGTAGGGGGAGTGAGGGTGTCTTGCTATGGTAACAGGGGTATTATAAGCAACTTAAGAGACTGATCTGAATGACAGACAGACAGACAGAGCCCGCTTCCTTCTGTCAGAAGAGTGTGTGTGTGTGTGTATTGGGAGGGGGTCAATGGTTGTGCCAATTAGACTTGAGTTGGTGTGTGTGTGTGTGTGTGTTGGGCCAGTCCCTCCATCCCATGTTGTTCTCTCCTCTTCAATCTGTATCAGAATCAACTCTTTCCTCTCTCTGCTGCTTCACACCTCTAAGACACACTGACCTGACATAACACATATACACACACGTGTGCAGGCCAACACACACACACACCCCATGAGGTCTGCCTCCCTCCTACTCACTCAGTCATTCAAATGATCTCTTTGTCTGGAGGGAGTACGACAGAGAGAAGAAACAAAGAGGGAGGGAGAGAGAAAGAGAGAGAAGAAACAACGAGGGAGGGAGAGAGAAAGAGATAGAAGAAACAACGAGGGAGGGAGAGAGAAAGAGAGAAGAAACAACGAGGGAGGGAGAGAGAAAGAGAGAGAAGAAACAACAAGGGAGGGAGAGAGAAAGAGAGAGAAGAAACAACAAGGGAGGGAGAGAGAAAGAGAGAGAAGAAACAACGAGGGAGGGAGAGAGAAAGAGAGAGAAGAAACAACGAGGGAGGGAGAGAGAAAGAGAGAGAAGAAACAACGAGGGAGGGAGAGAGAAAGAGAGAGAAGAAACAACGAGGGAGGGAGAGAGAAAGAGAGAGAAGAAACAACGAGGGAGGGAGAGAGAAAGAGAGAGAAGAAACAACGAGGGAGGGAGAGAGAAAGAGAGAGAAGAAACAACGAGGGAGGGAGAGAAGAAAGAGAGAGAAGAAACAACGAGGGAGGGAGAGAGAAAGAGAGAGAAGAAACAACGAGGGAGGGAGAGAGAAAGAGAGAAGAAACAACGAGGGAGGGAGAGAGAAAGAGAGAGAAGAAACAACGAGGGAGGGAGAGAAGAAAGAGAGAGAAGAAACAACGAGGGAGGGAGAGAAGAAAGAGAGAGAAGAAACAACGAGGGAGGGAGAGAGAAAGAGAGAGAAGAAACAACGAGGGAGGGAGAGAGAAAGAGAGAGAAGAAACAATGAGGGAGGGAGAGAGAAAGAGATAGAAGAAACAACGAGGGAGGGAGAGAGAAAGAGAGAGAAGAAACAACGAGGGAGGGAGAGAGAAAGGGGGGGGGAAACAACGAGGGAGGGAGAGAGAAAGAGATAGAAGAAACAACGAGGGAGGGAGAGAGAAAGAGAGAAGAAACAATGAGGGAGGGAGAGAGAAGGGGGGGGAAGACAGGGACATGAAAGTAGAGGGGGAGAAAAATACATGAGGTAAAAGGAAATGGAGAAAGAATGAGAGAAACAGAAAGAATGAGAGAAACAGAAAGAATGAGAGAAACAGAAAGAATGAGAGAAACAGAAAGAATGAGAGAAACAGAAAGAATGAGAGAAACAGAAAGAATGAGAGAAACAGAAAGAATGAGAGAAACAGAAAGAATGAGAGAGACAGAAAGAGAGAGAGGTAGCTGCTCAGCGGGCCCCAGTGCTGCCCTGAACTTGTTTGATCCAGTTCCCTCACCAGCCGTTCCTCCACATACATTCCTGTGGTTGGATGAGGCGCTGCAAGGAGAACGACAGGAGAGAGGAAGGAGAGAGAGGAAGGAGAGAGAGACAGTAACAAAGGAGAGAGAGAGAGAGAGAGAGAGAGAGAGAGAGAGAGAGGAAGGAGAGAGAGACAGTAACAAAGGAGAGAGAGAGAGAGAGAGAGAGAGAGAGAGAGAGGAATGAGAGACAGTAACAAAGGAGAGAGAGAGACAGAGAGAAGAGCGAGAAAAGGGAGAGCAATCGAGACAGAACCAGCCAGAGTAAACCTACACCAAGTGCCAAAGTTACCTGCTACTAAAGTTCACCCTTCCCTTCCCTCCCTCCCTCCCTCCCTCCCTCCCTCCCTCCCACCGCCCTCCCTCCCTCCTTTCTCTTCTCCCACTCAGTAACTTGACTCCTGTTCTGTCTCTCAGTGCCAAAAACAAAACCCTGAATTACACAAGGAGAGAAGAGAGACAGAGAGGAAGGGAGCAACAAAACCCTTTGGTGAAGGACACACACACACACTAGATCTCTAACCAGAGTCACACCTCACACACAATGTGTGTGTACCGCTGGCGTCACAGACACACCACCAAAACCCAGACACACACACACACACACACACACACACAGCACCATAACCACGACTGTACTGCTTTGAGACGTACAGCGGTAGAACAGTTAGACCGCAACTACGTCACCACGACAACGTCACAACACACGCTGCGAGAATCTTTCCACTCTAAACATACCGTAGTCATTCAGTCAACCCTCTGGTGAACAAACGGAGGGTCGGGACCCACTGGTGAACAAACGGAGGGTCGGGACCCACTGTTGAACAAGTGGGGGGTCGGGACCCACTGGTGAACAAACGGGGGGGTCGGGACCCACTGGTGAACAAACGGGGGGTCGGGACCCACTGTTGAACAAACGGGGGGGTCGGGACCCACTGTTGAACAAACGGGGGGGTCGGGACCCACTGTTGAACAAACGGGGGGGTCGGGACCCACTGTTGAACAAACGGGGGGGTCGGGACCCACTGTTGAACAAACGGGGGGGTCGGGACCCACTGTTGAACAAACGGGGGGTCGGGACCCACTGTTGAACAAACGGGGGGGGTCGGGACCCACTGTTGAACAAACGGGGGGGTCGGGACCCACTGTTGAGGGGTCGGGACCCACTGTTGAACAAACGGGGGGGTCGGGACCCACTGTTGAGGGGTCGGGACCCACTGTTGAATCTCATCCTCCCAAGGCTGATGAGCCAGTCTTTCATTTCCTCCCAAATTTCAGAATATCCCATTTTAAATGTTGTTTCATCACTGCATCTCCCCAGTGGGCTCTGGAGAGGAGGAGTTGGAGTCAGGAGTCACTGCATCTCCCCAGTGGGCTCTGGAGAGGAGGAGGTGGAGTCAGGAGTCACTGCATCTCCCCAGTGGGCTCTGGAGAGGAGGAGGTGGAGTCACGAATCCTCAGTAACATTACCCCCCCCAAACCAAGCTCCTTAACCCGGAAGCCAACTGCACCAATGTGTCAGAGGAAACAGCGTTAAGCTGATGACCGGAGTCAGCCTGCAGGAGCCCGGCCCGCCACAAGGAGTCGCTAGAACGCCATGAGCCACGTAAAGCCCCCCCCCCCCTCGGCCAAACACTCCCCTAACTCGGACGACGCTGGGCCAATTGTGAGCCGCCCTATGGGACTCCCGGCCACAGCCGGTTGTGACGCCACCTGCGATCGAACACGGGTCTGTAGTGACGATGCAGTGCCTTAGACCGCTGCGCCCCTCGGGAGGCGCGACGAACCAGGCTTTAAAATGAGACAATCCACGATGCAAGAAATCCTGGAAAAGAACAACGAAATGAAGGGACGGAAATGAAGGTGAAAAGCATCTTGGGACTTACCTATTACCCAGAATGCACCACAGGAGGTCGGGAGGTCACAGCAGAAGGGGGAAGGAGATGAAGAGAAGAGAAGAGAAGAGAAGAGAAGAGAAGAGAAGAGAAGAGAAGAACAACATATTAGATCACTGCAACTGAACAAGGCAACATTCCACAGTCCAGAGTCAATAAGACACTCGACTGGTTTCATTAGTCCACCACCAAACAGAAAAGGTGGATGCTTCTCTACTACACTGACTGACTGCTCATACCCAGCCAGACCACCTACTGACTGCTCATACCCAGCCAGACCACCTACTGACTGCTCATACCCAGCCAGACCACCTACTGACTGCTCATACCCAGCCAGACCACCTACTGACTGCTCCTACCTAGCCAGACCGCCGACTAACTGCTCATACCCAGCCAGACCACTGACTGCTCATACCCAGCCAGACCACCGACTGACCACCTACTGACTGCTTATAACCAACCAGACCACCGACTGACCACCTACTGACTGCTTATACCCAGCCAGACCACCGACTGACCACCTACTGACTGCTTATACCCAGCCAGACCACCGACTGACCACCTACTGACTGCTCATACCTAGCCAGACCACCTACTTACTGCTCATACCCAGCCAGACCACCGACTGACTGCTCATACCTATCCAGACCACCTACTGACTGCTCATACCCAGCCAGACCACTGACTGACTGCTCATACCCAGCCAGACCACCGACTGACCACCTACTGACTGCTTATACCCAGCCAGACCACCGACTGACCACCTACTGACTGCTCATACCTAGCCAGACCACCTACTGACTGCTCATACCCAGCCAGACCACCGACTAACTGCTCATACCTAGCCAGACCACCTACTGACTGCTCATACCCAGCCAGACCACAGACTGACTGCTTATACCCAGCCAGACCACTGACTGACTGTTCATACCTAGCCAGACCACCGACTGACTGCTCATACCTAGCCAGACCACCGACTGACTGCTCATACCCAGCCAGACCACCGACTGACTGCTTATACCCAGCCAGACCACTGACTGACTGCTCATACCTAGCCACTGACTGACTGCTCATACCTAGCCAGACCACTGACTGACTGCTCATACCCAGCCAGACCACTGACTGACTGCTCATACCTAGCCACTGACTGACTGCTCATACCCAGCCAGACCACAGCCATCTTAAAACACTGAACAGTTGGGGCCAAAAAGGACATGCTGTCAGATTCTGTGAAGTTGTGAGCTAATAAAGATGGCTAACAGGGGGTCACGACAGCGGCAGACAGGATGTGTTCTTCAGCCGAGTGCAGATGGGAGGAGAGGAAACCATTATAGACTATTGGGCTGTAGGTCTCCCCTCTATTTCCTCTCTTCACTAGGTCTACCTTCTGACTGTCTCTCTCTCCTGTATTCACTAGGTCTACCTTCTGACTGTCTCTCCTCTCTCACTAGGTCTACCTTCTGACTGTCTCTCCTCCTGTCTTCACTAGGTCAACCTTCTGA
>NC_143040.1:8877500-8885000 GCF_057628025.1 Oncorhynchus mykiss | reverse complement strand
GGTTCAATGAGGGGGGGGTTCAATGAGGGGAGTTCAATGAGGGGGAGGGGGGGGTTCAATGGGGGGGGGTTCAATGAGGGGGAGGGGGGGTTCAATGGGGGGGTTCAACGAGGGGGTGGGGGGTTCAATGGGGGGAGGGGGGTTCAATGAGGGGGGGGGTCAATGAGGGAGGGGGGGTCAATGAGGGAGGGGGGGGTCAATGAGGGGGGGGGGGTTCAATGAGGGAGGGGGGGTTCAATGAGGGAGGGGGGGTCAATGAGGGGGGGGGGTTCAATGAGGGAGGGGGGGTTCAATGAGGGAGGGGGGGTTCAATGAGGGAGGGGGGGTTCAATGAAGGAGGGGGGGTTCAGCTGTTGTTTGGCTTTTAGTTTAAACAGTCCCTGAGATTGTATTTTCTTATAAAATGAACAATAGTCTGCGTTGATACGGCGTCTGTAGATCAGACCAGGGAACCAAGCAGACTAGGTTGCCTACACAACACGGCCCCCTGGCTACCGTCTGTAGATCAGACCAGGGAACCAAGCAGACTAGGTTGCCTACACAACACGGCCCCCCATGGCTACCGTCTGTAGATCAGACCAGGGAACCAAGCAGACTAGGTTGCCTACACAACACGGCCCCCCATGGCTACCGTCTGTAGATCAGACCAGGGAACCAAGCAGACTAGGTTACCTACACAACACGGCCCCCCTGGCTACCGTCTGTAGATCAGACCAGGGGAACCAAGCAGACTAGGTTACCTACACAACACGGCCCCCCATGGCTACCGTCTGTAGATCAGACCAGGGAACCAAGCAGACTAGGTTACCTACACAACACGGCCCCCCTGGCTACCGTCTGTAGATCAGACCAGGGAACCAAGCAGACTAGGTTACCTACACAACACGGCCCCCATGACTACCGTCTGTAGATCAGACCAGGGAACCAAGCAGACTAGGTTGCCTACACAACACGGCCCCCCTGGCTACCGTCTGTAGATCAGACCAGGGAACCAAGCAGACTAGGTTGCCTACACAACACGGCCCCCCTGGCTACCGTCTGTAGATCAGACCAGGGAACCAAGCAGACTAGGTTACCTACACAACACGGCCCCCCTGGCTACCGTCTGTAGATCAGACCAGGGGAACCAAGCAGACTAGGTTACCTACACAACACGGCCCCCCATGGCTACCGTCTGTAGATCAGACCAGGGAACCAAGCAGACTAGGTTACCTACACAACACGGCCCCCCTGGCTACCGTCTGTAGATCAGACCAGGGAACCAAGCAGACTAGGTTGCCTACACAACACGGCCCCCCATGGCTACCGTCTGTAGATCAGACCAGGGAACCAAGCAGACTAGGTTACCTACACAACACGGCCCCCCTGGCTACCGTCTGTAGATCAGACCAGGGAACCAAGCAGACTAGGTTACCTACACAACACGGCCCCCATGACTACCGTCTGTAGATCAGACCAGGGAACCAAGCAGACTAGGTTGCCTACACAATACGGCCCCCCTGGCTACCGTCTGTAGATCAGACCAGGGAACCAAGCAGACTAGGTTGCCTACACAACACGGCCCCCCTGGCTACCGTCTGTAGATCAGACCAGGGAACCAAGCAGACTAGGTTGCCTACACAACACGGCCCCCCTGGCTACCGTCTGTAGATCAGACCAGGGAACCAAGCAGACTAGGTTGCCTCCACAACACGGCCCCCATGGCTACCGTCTGTAGATCAGACCAGGGAACCAAGCAGACTAGGTTGCCTACACAACACGGCCCCCCTGGCTACCGTCTGTAGATCAGACCAGGGAACCAAGCAGACTAGGTTGCCTACACAACACGGCCCCCATGGCTACCGTCTGTAGATCAGACCAGGGAACCAAGCAGACTAGGTTGCCTACACAACACGGCCCCCCTGGCTACCGTCTGTAGATCAGACCAGGGAACCAAGCAGACTAGGTTGCCTACACAACACGGCCCCCATGGCTACCGTCTGTAGATCAGACCAGGGGAACCAAGCAGACTAGGTTGCCTACACAACACGGCCCCCCTGGCTACCGTCTGTAGATCAGACCAGGGAACCAAGCAGACTAGGTTGCCTACACAACACGGCCCCCATGGCTACACAGGGAATGTTAGCGGTTAGCGGTACCATTGTCATGTGGCACAGGAGTACGTCGGCACTACAAGGAGCCTGTCGGCCTTCAGTGCTAAACGTGTCTGTCTGTCTGTCTGTCTCTCTCTGTCTGTCTGCACATAACCGTACAATACAGTGTGTGTAGACCTATGTGTATTAGCGTGAGTGTTTGACCTGTTAGTGTGTGTGTGTGTGTGTGTGTCAGACCTGTGTCTTTAGTACACTTGCAGTAATCCTCTTAGCGTATGCTGGGTGAAGCTCAGAGGTTCTGTATTATATAACCTGCTCTAATCCACACACACACACACACACACGTCAAGGCAGGCAGCACAGAAGTGACAGCCCCTGGAGACAGTAGACTACAGCCACTCAACCACTGACGAGCTCTGATCAAACTAAGTCAGCTTGAACTGGTTACACAACACTCTGGATAATAATCCTACAATACACGTCCTTCTATAATACATAGAGTCGATAGATCAAACCAGCATTGCATATAGCCTATTAGAAATCCCTGCAGCAAAACATCAGTCCGTTAACCCGTTTGGATTGGAGTGCAACAGGGGGGGGGGGGGGGGGGGGGGGCTTTGAAAACTCTTCCCCTCTTCCATTACCTCTCTCCTTCTCCACATATTCTCTCCATATGAAACCCATAACTCAAAACATTTCACTCTTTCAGAAATCTTTCTCTTTCCCCTTTAATGGTTGCCGGGGCAACGTCGGCCATCTTGCCATGGCCGGGGTGCACATCATCAGAGACCAGTCAGAGACGCAGAGTGACAGACAGAAACAGAGGGAGAGACACAGAGAGACACACAGAGAGAGAGAGAGAGAGAGAGAGACAGAGACACACAGAGAGACACAGAGAGACACAGAGAGACACACACAGAGAGAGAGACACAGAGAGAGAGACACAGAGAGACACACAGAGAGAGAGAGAGACACAGAGAGAGAGAGACACAGAGAGACACAGAGGGAGAGAGAGAGACACAGAGAGACACAGAGAGAGAGAGAGAGACACAGAGAGAGAGAGAGACACAGAGAGACAGAGAGAGAGAGAGAGACACAGAGAGAGAGAGAGAGACACAGAGAGAGAGAGAGAGACACACAGAGAGAGACACAGAGAGAGACACAGAGAGAGACACAGAGAGACAGGAGACGGACGCCGTCTTAGATTGTCCCAAAAACACAAGCATAATACATTTTATAGAAGCAGAAAAAGTGTCAATTCAGGAATGTTTATTACCTGTATTCAACTGACATATTGTATATTGGTTCATTCAGATGTTCAATTTTAAAGATGAGAAAATAGCCTAAAATATTGTTTAAGTGGTTTGTCCAGTCCAGTCCAGTGTGTGTCAAATCCAGTCCAGTGGTTTGTCCAGTCCAGTGGTTTGTCCAGTCCAGTGGTTTGTCCAGTCCAGTGGTTTGTCTAGTCCAGTCCAGTGGTTTGTCCAGTCCAGTGGTTTGTCCAGTCCAGTGGTTTGTCTAGTCCAGTGGTTTGTCCAGTCCAGTGGTTTGTCCAGTCCAGTGGTTTGTCCAGTCCAGTGGTTTGTCCAGTCCAGTGGTTTGTCCAGTCCAGTGGTTTGTCCAGTCCAGTGGTTTGTCTAGTCCAGTCCAGTGGTTTGTCCAGTCCAGTGGTTTGTCCAGTCCAGTGGTTTGTCTAGTCCAGTCCAGTGGTTTGTCCAGTCCAGTGGTTTGTCCAGTCCAGTCCAGTGGTTTGTCCAGTCCAGTCCAGTGGTTTGTCTAGTCCAGTCCAGTGGTTTGTCCAGTCCAGTCCAGTGGTTTGTCCAGTCCAGTCCAGTCCAGTGGTTTGTCCAGTGGTTTGTCCAGTCCAGTCCAGTGGTTTGTCCAGTCCAGTCCAGTGGTTTGTCCAGTCCAGTCCAGTGGTTTGTCTAGTCCAGTGGTTTGTCCAGTCCAGTGGTTTGTCCAGTCCAGTCCAGTGGTTTGTCCAGTCCAGTCCAGTGGTTTGTCCAGTCCAGTGGTTTGTCCAGTCCAGTGGTTTGTCTAGTCCAGTCCAGTGGTTTGTCCAGTCCAGTGGTTTGTCCAGTCCAGTGGTTTGTCTAGTCCAGTGGTTTGTCCAGTCCAGTGGTTTGTCCAGTCCAGTGGTTTGTCCAGTCCAGTGGTTTGTCCAGTCCAGTCCAGTGGTTTGTCTAGTCCAGTCCAGTGGTTTGTCCAGTCCAGTCCAGTGGTTTGTCCAGTCCAGTCCAGTGGTTTGTCCAGTCAAGTCCAGTGGTTTGTCCAGTCCAGTGGTTTGTCCAGTCCAGTGGTTTGTCCAGTCCAGTGGTTTGTCTAGTCCAGTCCAGTGGTTTGTCCAGTCCAGTGGTTTGTCCAGTCCAGTGGTTTGTCCAGTCCAGTGGTTTGTCCAGTCCAGTCCAGTGGTTTGTCCAGTCCAGTCCAGTGGTTTGTCCAGTCCAGTCCAGTGGTTTGTCCAGTCCAGTGGTTTGTCCAGTCCAGTCCAGTGGTTTGTCCAGTCCAGTCCAGTGGTTTGTCCAGTCCAGTGGTTTGTCCAGTCCAGTCCAGTGGTTTGTCCAGTCCAGTCCAGTGGTTTGTCCAGTCCAGTCCAGTGGTTTGTCCAGTCCAGTCCAGTGGTTTGTCCAGTCCAGTCCAGTGGTTTGTCCAGTCCAGTCCAGTGGTTTGTCCAGTCCAGTCCAGTGGTTTGTCCAGTCCAGTGGTTTGTCCAGTCCAGTGGTTTGTCCAGTCCAGTGGTTTGTCCAGTCCAGTCCAGTGGTTTGTCCAGTCCAGTCCAGTGGTCTGTCCAGTCCAGTCCAGTGGTCTGTCCAGTCCAGTCCAGTGGTCTGTCCAGTCCAGTCCAGTCCAGTGGTCTGTCCAGTCCAGTCCAGTCCAGTGGTCTGTCCAGTCCAGTCCAGTGGTTTGTCCAGTCCAGTCCAGTGGTTTGTCCAGTCCAGTCCAGTGGTTTGTCCAGTCCAGTGGTTTGTCCAGTCCAGTGGTTTGTCCAGTCCACTCCAGTTGTGTGTCTAGTCCAGTTGTGTCCAGTCCAGTCCAGTGGTTTGTCCAGTCCAACCTCTACCACCCCTCCTCTAATTGTAGTAAACTAATGGACAACAACACTTAGGTTTCTACATTCTTTCTACATTTACAGATACAATAATTGTCTTTAGTTTGTTTTAAATCCCATCAACCATCAATTGAAATGATTTCCTTATATGAACTGTAACTCAGTAAAAATATTTTAAATTGTTGTAATGTTATATAATGTTAGATCAGAATGTACATGAAAAACAGATGACTATCCCTGTGTTGTCCTCTGAGCCCATTTTGATGGGAGGAATTCTCTGATATTGTAAGTTGTGTGTGGTGGGTGTTTTTCTACTCGTCCATTCTGACAACTTTAATGTTTATTCTTCTGTCCTGACGATGTGTACTACTTGTCCCGGACAAGAAGACGAGCGTTAATGTGGAGCCCTGCACATACCGGCCTGTCCTCTCTGCATCTATCTCATCACCACAGTCCCACTGTGAGACAGGATACAAAACCCACATTTCCTTCTCGTTTCCTCTTTCTTTACACCCCCACGATTCCAACAGACGCGTCGCGGTGCAAAATGGCCGCCTAGGTGAGGATGATAAATGTGACACAAAATGGAATCAGTTTACGGCAGACAGGCCCACTGCCACTGGGTGGATCTGAAACCGCTGCACCTGGGTGCCTCGGAGACACACGCCACATCCAGGGACACGTGTGTGTGTGTGTGTGTGTCTGTCTGTCTGTCTGTCTGTCTGTCTGTCTGTCTGTCTGTCTGTCTGTCTGTCTGTCTGTCTGTCTGTCTGTGTGTCTGTGTGTCTGTGTGTCTGTGTGTCTGTGTGTCTGTCTGTGTGTCTGTGTGTCTGTGTGTGTGTGAGTGAGTGAGTGAGTGAGTGTGTGTGTTCCAGTAGAAGAGTAAGTTAATATCCTACGACAGTCGGCTGACAGATGTTTTCTGAAACGTCTTGTTCCTATATAAAACAAGACACAGTAGGACAGGATCTCCAACAGCCTACTGGAGAGGTGATCTTGCTGCTCTGTGCAACAATAACTAGTCTTGTCAAGTCATACAGACCTACAGACCTACAGACCTACAGATACTAGTCTTGTCAAGTCATACAGACCTACAGACATACAGATACTCGTCTTGTCAAGTCATACAGACCTACAGACCTACAGACCTACAGACATACAGACATACAGACCTACAGACCTACAGATACTAGTCTTGTCAAGTCATACAGACCTACAGACCTACAGATACTAGTCTTGTCAAGTCATACAGACCTAAAGACCTACAGACCGCAGAAAGACTTGAAAGCAGTAACCAACAGGGAAAGTAGTAACCAACAGGGAAAGCAGTAACCAACAGGGAAAGCAGTAACCAACAGGGAAAGCAGTAACCAACAGGGAAAGCAGTGACCAACAGGGAAAGCAGTGACCAACAGGGAAAGCAGTGACCAACAGGGATGGCAGTAACCAACAGGGAAAGCAGTAACCAACAGGGAGAGCAGTAACCAACAGGGAAAGCAGTAACCAACAGTAACCAACAGGGAAAGCAGTGACCAACAGGGAAAGCAGTAACCAACAGGGAAAGCAGTAACCAACAGGGAAAGCAGTAACCAACAGGGAAAGCAGTAACCAACAGGGAAAGCAGTAACCAACAGGGAAAGCAGTAACCAACAGGGACAGCAGTAACCAACAGGGACAGCAGTAACCAACAGGGACAGCAGTAACCAACAGGGACCAACAGGGAAAGCAGTAACCAACAGGGAGAGCAGTAACCAACAAGGAAAGCAGTAACCAACAGGGAAAGCAGTAATCAACAGGGAAAGCAGTAACCAACAGGGAAAGCAGTAACCAACAGGGAAAGCAGTAACCAACAGGGAAAGCAGTAACCAACAGGGAAAGCAGTAACCAACAGGGAAAGCAGTAACCAACAGGGAAAGCAGTATCCACAGGGAAAGCAGTAACCGACAGGGTAAGCAGTAACCGACAGGGAAAGCAGTAACCAACAGGGAAAGCAGTAACCAACAGGGAGAGCAGTACCCAACAGGGAAAGCAGTAACCAACAGGGAAAGCAGTAACCAACAGGGAAAGCAGTAACCAACAGGGAAAGCAGTAACCAACAGGGAAAGCAGTAACCAACAGGGAAAGCAGTAACCAACAGGGAAAGCAGTAACCAACAGTAACCAACAGGGAAAGCAGTGACCAACAGGGAAAGCAGTAACCAACAGGGAAAGCAGGAACCAACAGGGAAAGCAGTAACCAACAGGGAAAGCAGTAACCAACAGGGAAAGCAGTAACCAACAGGGACAGCAGTAACCAACAGGGACCAACAGGGAAAGCAGTAACCAACAGGGAAAGCAGTAACCAACAGGGAAAGCAGTA
>NC_143040.1:8837500-8870000 GCF_057628025.1 Oncorhynchus mykiss | reverse complement strand
CTGGTCCAGGGGAAACAGCTGCACTAGACTGGTCCAGGGAAACAGCTGCACTAGACTGGACCAGGGAAACAGCTGCACTAGACTGGACCAGGGAAACAGCTGCACTAGACTGGTCCAGGGAAACAGCTGCACTAGACTGGTCCAGGGAAACAGCTGCACTAGACTGGACCAGGGAAACAGCTGCACTAGACTGGACCAGGGAAACAGCTGCACTAGACTATACCAGGGAAACAGCTGCACTAAACTGGTCCAGGGAAACAGCTGCACTAGACTGGACCAGGGAAACAGCTGCACTAGACTGGACCAGGGAAACAGCTGCACTAGACTGGACCAGGGAAACAGCTGCACTAGACTGGACCAGGGAAACAGCTGCACTAGACTGGACCAGGGAAACAGCTGCACTAGACTGGACCAGGGAAACAGCTGCACTAGACTGGTCCAGGGAAACAGCTGCACTAGACTGGACCAGGGAAACAGCTGCACTAGACTGGTCCAGGGAAAACAGCTGCACTAGACTGGTCCAGGGAAAACAGCTGCACTAGACTGTACCAGGGGGAAACAGCTGCACTAGACTGGTCCAGGGAAACAGCTGCACTAGACTGGTCCAGGGAAACAGCTGCACTAGACTGGTCCAGGGAAAACAGCTGCACTAGACTGGACCAGGGAAACAGCTGCACTAGACTGGTCCAGGGAAACAGCTGCACTAGACTGGACCAGGGAAACAGCTGCACTAGACTGGACCAGGGAAACAGCTGCACTAGACTGGTCCAGGGAAACAGCTGCACTAGACTGGTCCAAGGCTGCACTAGACTGGACCAGGGGAAACAGCTGCACTAGACTGGACCAGGGAAACAGCTGCACTAGACTGGTCCAGGGAAAACAGCTGCACTAGACTGGAACAGGGAAACAGCTGCACTAGACTGGTCCAGGGAAACAGCTGCACTAGACTGGTCCAGGGAAACAGCTGCACTAGACTGGTCCAGGGAAACAGCTGCACTAGACTGGTCCAGGGAAACAGCTGCACTAGACTGGTCCAGGGAAAACAGCTGCACTAGACTGGTCCAGGGAAACGGCTGCACTAGACTGGTCCAGGGAAACAGCTGCACTAGACTGGACCAGGGAAACAGCTGCACTAGACTGGACCAGGGAAACAGCTGCACTAGACTGGTCCAGGGAAACAGCTGCACTAGACTGGTCCAAGGCTGCACTAGACTGGACCAGGGGAAACAGCTGCACTAGACTGGACCAGGGAAACAGCTGCACTAGACTGGACCAGGGAAACAGCTGCACTAGACTGGACCAGGGAAACAGCTGCACTAGACTGGTCCAAGGCTGCATTAGACTGGACCAGGGGAAACAGCTGCACTAGACTGGACCAGGGGAAACAGCTGCACTAGACTGGACCAGGGAAACAGCTGCACTAGACTGGTCCAAGGAAACAGCTGCACTAGACTGGTCCAAGGCTGCACTAGACTGGTCCAAGGAAACAGCTGCACTAGACTGGTCCAAGGCTGCACTAGACTGGTCCAAGGAAACAGCTGCACTAGACTGGTCCAAGGCTGCACTAGACTGGACCAGGGGAAACAGCTGCACTAGACTGGACCAGGGGAAACAGCTGCACTAGACTGGACCAGGGAAACAGCTGCAATAGACTGGTCCAAGGCTGCACTAGACTGGACCAGGGGAAACAGCTGCACTAGACTGGACCAGGGGAAACAGCTGCACTAGACTGGACCAGGGAAACAGCTGCACTAGACTGGTCCAAGGAAACAGCTGCACTAGACTGGTCCAGGGGAACAGCTGCACTAGACTGGTCCAGGGGAACAGCTGCACTAGACTGGTGAATGGGGATAAAAAGCCCTGCCGTCTCCCACAGAACTTTAAAACTGACGGTAACGGTCAACAGCTCATATCGGTGTGAACGTGGGGTCAGCAGTGCTCTCGTCTGCATCAGTGCCGCGTTCAAGACAACTGGGAAATGTCCGACTTCAGAGCCGCATTCAAGACAACTGGGAAATTTCCGACTTCCGACATCAGTGCGTTCAAGACAACTGGGAAATGTCCGACTTCCGACATCAGTGCGTTCAAGACAACTGGGAACTGGGAAATGTCCGACTTCCGACATCAGTGCGTTCCGCCTCTCCTCTCCCTCCGCCTCTCCTTCTCAGGTGGTAGAGAAAGCTCGGTTCATATTTCATGTTTGTCCGTTGCAGGTGTAAAGCACCTCTTTAGAAATATATAAATATAAATATATATATATAAAGCTCAATACAAGCTGTTTGGCTAAACATGATGACAGTTTAGGAAGGGGGCCATGTTTTGTTTTGGGTTGTTTTGGGGGGTTAGAGAATTAAAAGGTGTCATTTTCCCACACTGACTTCTCATAAACATCCAAAAGAGCAATTGTCCATAACTAGACTCCACATGATTTCATACATTATGACAAAAATAACATGAGAATGATCACATTGAGTTATCAGCCTGTACCAATATAGAGTTAAATGGTCAACATCAGTCTGCACCAATATAGAGTTAAATGGTCAACATCAGTCTGCACCAATATAGAGTTAAATGGTCAACATCAGCCTATACCAATATAGAGTTAAATGGTCAACATCAGTCTGCACCAATATAGAGTTAAATGGTCAACATCAGCCTATACCAATATAGAGTTAAATGGTCAACATCAGCCTATACCAATATAGAGTTAAATGGTCAACATCAGTCTGCACCAATATAGAGTTAAATGGTCAACATCAGCCTGTACCAATATAGAGTTAAATGGTCAACATCAGTCTGCACCAATATAGAGTTAAATGGTCAACATCAGCCTATACCAATATAGAGTTAAATGGTCAACATCAGTCTGCACCAATATAGAGTTAAATGGTCAACATCAGCCTGTACCAATATAGAGTTAAATGGTCAACATCAGTCTGTACCAATATAGAGTTAAATGGTCAACATCAGTCTGTACCAATATAGAGTTAAATGGTCAACATCAGTCTGTACCAATATAGAGTTTAAATGGTCAACATCAGCCTATACCAATATAGAGTTAAATGGTCAACATCAGTCTGTATCAATATAGAGTTAAATGGTCAACATTAGTCTGTACCAATATAGAGTTAAATGGTCAACATCAGCCTATACCAATATAGAGTTAAATGGTCAGCCTATATTATCAGTGAACCAATCGATCGATATACATCGGTCAGGCTGTAGTTAAAATGTAGTGAAAGATAGAGAGAGGGCAGAGAGAGAGAGAGGGCAGAGAGAGGAGAGAGAGAAAGAGAGGGCAGAGAGAGAGAGGGGGCAGAGAGGGCAGAGAGAGACAAAGAAAGAGAGGGCAGAGAGAGGAGAGTGAGAAAGAAAGAGAGGGCAGAGAGAGGGCAGAGGGCAGAGAGAGGGCACAGGGCAGAGAGAGAGAGAAAGAAAGAGAGGGCAGAGAGAGGGCAGAGAGAGGGTAGAGGGCAGAGAGAGAGAAAGAGAGGGCAGAGAGAGGGCAGAGGGCAGAGAGAGAGAAAGAAAGAGAGGGCAGAGAGAGGGCAGAGGGCAGAGAGAGAGAAAGAGAGGGCAGAGAGAGGGCAGAGAGAGGGCAGAGAGAGAGAAAGAGAGGGCAGAGAGAGGGCAGAGAGAGAGAAAGAGAGGGCAGAGAGAGGGCAGAGGGCAGAGAGAGAGAAAGAGAGGGCAGAGAGAGGGCAGAGAGCAGAGAGAGAGAAAGAAAGAGGGCAGAGGGCAGAGAGAGAGAGAAAGAGAGGGCAGAGAGAGGAGAGAGAGAAAGAAAGAGGGCAGAGAGAGAGAGAGGGAGACGGGGAGTGAGCGAGAGAAAAAGAGGGGGAAAGACACACAGAGAATGTGAGAGGAGGAGTAATTTTCTCCTTCCTCTTCTCCCCAAAGCAAACAACCATTTAACTGGATGGACAGAGAGAGAAAAGGGGGGGGGGGGGGGGGGGGTGAGACGTCAGACCTGTTCTCTTCCTTGTTTGTGATTGTTATCAGGGCTATTTTAGGAAGCTACCAGGAAGTCATTAACACACTACAGCCTGACTGGGCTGCTCACTGAGAGGAGAGAGAGATGAGAATAGGGAGGACGAGAGAGAGAGACAGAGAGAGAGAGAGAGAGAGAGACAGAGACAGAGGAAGGAGAGATGAGAATAGGGAGGATGAGAGAGAGAGGAATGATGAGAATAGGGAGGACGAGAGAGAGGATGATGGAGAGATGAGAACAGGGAGGACGAGAGAGAGAGAGAAATGCGAGGGGAGGAGAAAGACTAGAGGAGGGAAAGAGGGATAGAGAATTATGGAAATATAGAAATATGAATTGTAATGATGAAGAGCAATACTCCTTTTTCAACCAATCAACTCCTCCTACTCAGAACCACAACATTTACACACACTTAAACCAAAAAGGAACAATCCCTTTCAACCAGGTCCCAGACGTGTCTCCTCTTCTCCTGTTCTAAAGACTCTCTCTCCCCCTCAATGTTTTATTCCTCATAATGTCTCTGCAGTGTTATCAGATAATGTGTTGTTTCTGCAGGACCCACTGTAGCACCATTACTCAGCCTGGTGCTCTAATGGCTATTGATGCAGCCTGGGGCACCACACACACGTGCTCTCACTTAGACACACCCACTTGCACGCAGACACACACACACACACACACACACACACACACGTGCTCTCACTTAGACACACCCACTTGCACGCAGACACACACACACTCCCAGGGAATGTTGATAAAAATGTCATGGAGGGGTTCAATTGGAAGGTGTTTCTCCAGCAGGAATAACATCAAACAGAGGACACACACACACACACACACACACACAGAGAACATAGAGGACACACACAGACACACAGAGAACATAAAGGACACACACACACAGAGAACATAAAGGACACACACACACACACAGAGAACATAAAGGACACACACACACACACAGAGAACATAAAGGACACACACACACACACAGAGAACATAAAGAACACACACACACAGAGAACATAAAGGACACACACACACAGAGAACATAAAGGACACACACACAGAGAACATAGAGGACACACACACACAGAGAACATAGAGGACACACACACACAGAGAACATAGAGGACACACACACAGAGAACATAGAGGACACACACAGAGAACATAGAAGACACACACACAGAGAGAACATAGACACACAGAGAACATAGACACACAGAGATCATAGAGGACACACACACAAAGAACATAGAGGACACACACAGACAGAGAGAGATCATAGAGGACACACACACACACACATAACATAGAGGACACACACAGACAGAGAGAGAGAGATCATAGAGGACACACACACACACACACACACAGAACATAGAGGACACACACAGACAGAGAGAGAGAGAACATAGGGGAGGGAGGGAGGGAGTCATTCAGTGTGTGTGTGTGTGTGTATGTGTGTGTGCGCGCGTGCGTGCGTATATACAGGTAGCTAGGTAAACCTGAGCCTGCAGAGTAATTCCTACTTAGATGAGGATTTGGCCTCTTGGTTGTCGTGGGCGTGAAGAGCAGAGAGAGATTTAGTGGACTAAGTCAGCTAGGATGAACAAGAGATCACCTCTGGGGTGGAGGAGAGGACAGGAGAGGAGAGGGGGGGTAGAGGGGATGGGAGAGGGGAGAGGAGAGAGGGGTAAGAGAGGAGGGGAGAGAGGAGAGAGGAGAGAGGAGAGGGGTAGAGAGGAGGGGAGAGAGGAGAGGAGAGAGGGGTAGAGAGGAGAGTGGTAGAGAGGAGGGGAGAGAGGAGAGGAGAGAGGGGTAGAGAGGAGAGAGGGTTAGAGAGGAGGGGAGAGAGGAGAGAGGAGAGTGGTAGAGAGGAGGGGAGAGAGGAGAGGGGTAGAGAGGAGGGGAGAGAGGAGAGTGGAGAGGGGATTGTGTTAGAGGTAGAGGTAAAGAGAGAGGTAGAGGTAGAGGGGAGGTAGAGGTAGAGGGGAGGTAGAGGTAGACGTAGAGGGGAGGTAGAGGTAGACGTAGAGCCAAGCTGATGTCCACTGTGTCCCATCTGCCTCATGCTACACAGGGTGACGACACACTCTGGGGTGTGTGTGTGTGTGTGTGTGTGTGTGTGTGTGTGTGTGTGTGTGTGTGTGTGTGTGTGTGTGTGTGTGTGTGTGTGTGTGTGTGTGTGTGTTTGTTTGTGGGGGGGGGGTATGTGTGTGTGTAAACCACTCCTCAGTACATGACAGCCCGCTTGGAGTTTGCCAAAAGGCACCTAAAGGACTCAGACCATGAAAAACAAGATTCTCTGGTCTGATGAAACCAAGATTGAACTCTTTGGCCTGAATGCCAAGCGTCATGTCTGGAGGAAACCTGGCACCATCCCTACGGTGAAGCATGGTGGTGGCAGCATCAGGCTGTGGGGGTGTTTATCAGAAGCAGGGACTGGGAGACTAGTCAGGATCGAGGGAAAGATGAACAGAGAAATGTTCAGAGAGATCCTTGATGAAAACCTGCTCCAGAGCGCTCAGATGAGGGTTCACCTTCCAAGAGAACAACGACCCTAAGCTTCGGGACAAGTCTCAAGTGTCATTGTGGGGTATAGTGATGTCATTGTGAGGTGTAGCGATGTCATTATGGGGTATAGTGATGTCATTGTGGGGGTATAGTGATGTCATTGTGGGGTATAGCGATGTCATTGTGGGGGTATAGCGATGTCATTATGGGGTATAGTGATGTCATTGTGGGGGTATAGCGATGTCATTGTGGGGTATAGCGATGTCATTGTGGGGGTATAGAAATGTCATTGTGGGGGTATAGAAATGTCATTGTGGGGGTATAGCGATGTCATTGTGGGGGTATAGCGATGTCATTGTGGGGGTATAGCGATGTCATCATTCATAATTAACATGTGTGTGTGCGTGTGTCAGGAGTGGCTGGCCAGCATCAATAATGTAAAGTGGGGTTACATCTCAGACACAAGACACACAGCTAGCTGATCTAACTGGCTGATCACACTAATACAACATGACACACAGCTAGCTGATCTAACTGGCTGATCACACTACTAAAACAACAAGACACACAGCTAGCTGATCTAACTGGCTGATCACACTAAATAAACAACAAGACACACAGCTAGCTGATCTAACTGGCTGATCACACTACTAAAACAACAAGACACACAGCTAGCTGATCTAACTGGCTGATCACACTAAATAAACAACAAGACACACAGCTAGCTGATCTAACTGGCTGATCACACTACTAAAACAACATGACACACAGCTAGCTGATCTAACTGGCTGATCACACTACTAAAACAACAAGACACACAACTAGCTGATCTAACTGGCTGATCACACTAAATAAACAACAAGACACACAGCTAGCTGATCTAACTGGCTGATCACACTAAATAAACAACAAGACACACAGCTAGCTGATCTAACTGGCTGATCACACTGAATAAACAACAAGACACACAGCTAGCTGATCTAACTGGCTGATCACACTACTAAAACAACAAGACACACAACTAGCTGATCTAACTGGCTGATCACACTAAATAAACAACAAGACACACAGCTAGCTGATCTAACTGGCTGATCACACTACTAAAACAACAAGACACACAACTAGCTGATCTAACTGGCTGATCACACTACTAAAACAACAAGACACACAGCTAGCTGATCTAACTGGCTGATCACACTACTAAAACAACAAGACACACAGCTAGCTGATCTAACTGGCTGATCACACTAAATAAACAACAAGACACACAGCTAGCTGATCTAACTGGCAGCCAGTGGGGTCAGGGTGAAGAGATACCAGCAGCCAGCGGGGTCAGGGTGAAGAGATACCAGCAGCCAGTGGGGTCAGGGTGAAGAGATACCAGCAGCCAGTGGGGTCAGGGTGAAGAGATACCAGCAGCCAGTGGGGTCAGGGTGAAGAGATACCAGCAGCCAGTGGGGTCAGGGTGAAGAGATACCAGCAGCCAGTGGGGTCACGGTGAAGAGATACCAGCAGCCAGTGGGGTCAGGGTGAAGAGATACCAGCAGCCAGTGGGGTCAGGGTGAAGAGATACCAGCAGCCAGTGGGGTCAGGGTGAAGAGATACCAGCAGCCAGTGGGGTCAGGGTGAAGAGATACCAGCAGCCAGTGGGGTCACGGTGAAGAGATACCAGCAGCCAGTGGGGTCAGGGTGAAGAGATACCAGCAGCCAGTGGGGTCACAGTGAAGAGATACCAGCAGCCAGTGGGGTCAGGGTAAAGAGATACCAGCAGCCAGTGGGGTCAGGGTGAAGAGATACCAGCAGCCAGTGGGGTCAGGGTGAAGAGATACCAGCAGCCAGTGGGGTCAGGGTGAAGAGATACCAGCAGCCAGTGGGGTCAGGGTGAAGAGATACCAGCAGCCAGTGGGGTCAGGGTGAAGAGATACCAGCAGCCAGTGGGGTCAGGGTGAAGAGATACCAGCACCCAGTGGGGTCAGGGTGAAGAGATACCAGCAGCCAGTGGGGTCAGGGTGAAGAGATACCAGCAGCCAGTGGGGTCAGGGTGAAGAGATACCAGCAGCCAGTGGGGTCAGGGTGAAGAGATACCAGCAGCCAGTGGGGTCAGGGTGAAGAGATACCAGCAGCCAGTGGGGTCACGGTGAAGAGATACCAGCAGCCAGTGGGGTCAGGGTGAAGAGATACCAGCAGCCAGTGGGGTCAGGGTGAAGAGATACCAGCAGCCAGTGGGGTCACGGTGAAGAGATACCAGCAGCCAGTGGGGTCAGGGTGAAGAGATACCAGCAGCCAGTGGGGTCAGGGTGAAGAGATACCAGCAGCCAGTGGGGTCAGGGTGAAGAGATACCAGCAGCCAGTGGGGTCAGGGTGAAGAGATACCAGCAGCCAGTGGGGTCAGGGTGAAGAGATACCAGCAGCCAGTGGGGTCAGGGTGAAGAGATACCAGCAGCCAGTGGGGTCAGGGTGAAGAGATACCAGCAGCCAGTGGGGTCAGGGTGAAGAGATACCAGCAGCCAGTGGGGTCACGGTGAAGAGATACCAGCAGCCAGTGGGGTCAGGGTGAAGAGATACCAGCAGCCAGTGGGGTCAGGGTGAAGAGATACCAGCAGCCAGTGGGGTCAGGGTGAAGAGATACCAGCAGCCAGTGGGGTCACGGTGAAGAGATACCAGCAGCCAGTGGGGTCAGGGTGAAGAGATACCAGCAGCCAGTGGGGTCACGGTGAAGAGATACCAGCAGCCAGTGGGGTCAGGGTGAAGAGATACCAGCAGCCAGTGGGGTCAGGGTGAAGAGATACCAGCAGCCAGTGGGGTCAGGGTGAAGAGATACCAGCAGCCAGTGGGGTCAGGGTGAAGAGATACCAGCAGCCAGTGGGGTCAGGGTGAAGAGATACCAGCAGCCAGTGGGGTCAGGGTGAAGAGATACCAGCAGCCAGTGGGGTCAGGGTGAAGAGATACCAGCAGCCAGTGGGGTCAGGGTGAAGAGATACCAGCAGCCAGTGGGGTCAGGGTGAAGAGATACCAGCAGCCAGTGGGGTCAGGGTGAAGAGATACCAGCAGCCAGTGGGGTCAGGGTGAAGAGATACCAGCAGCCAGTGGGGTCGCGGTGAAGTGCCTTGGTCAAGGGCACAGCAGCTGATTTTTGTTTTTACGTTGGCGGCTCTGGGATTCGAACCAGCAACCTTTTGGTTACGGGGGCCAATGCTGTAACCCCGAGGCTCCCTGCCACCCCTGTGTATAGGTCAGGCATGGGAAATGTGGGTCGAAGTGTACCTATGTGTGTGTGTGTGTGTGTGTGTGTGTGTGTGTGTGTGTGTGTGTGTGTGTGTGTGTGTGTATGTGTGTGTGTTGTGGTGTGGTGTGTGTGTGTGTGAACCTGCGTTGTGTATGTAAGCATGGAATGATCCGTGTGTGCAGCTATTCTCCTGTGACGTTGCTACAGTTCAACACAACACAACAGACTGTCTTCAGGTGCATAAAGAACATTCAAACACACACACACACACACACACACACACACACAAACACACAACCAGGGGAACTAATGGGTCCTCAAAGCCAAAGTGTAAAACAAGAAATGATCCAGTCGATCTCCTCCCAGACAGGCCTGTGTAGAAATGCCCTGTTGTGGTGTAATGGTCCAGGATCTCCTCCCAGACAGGCCTGTGTAGAAATGCCCTGTTGTGGTGTAATGGTCCAGGATCTCCTCCCAGACAGGCCTGTGTAGAAATGCCCTGTTGTGGTGTAATGGTTCAGGATCTATCTGGTCAAGTAGACGGGGAAGTCTTCAATACACATTCTACTCTGCTGGGACTTTGGCCATTGTTGGCACTACTATCCACAGAGGTATTTTAGAGAAGAACATAACATTACTCACACACACACAGGGACACACACACACACAGGGACACACACAGGGACACGCTCACACACACACAGACAGGGACACAGACAGGGACACGCTCACAGACAGGGACACACACAGGGACACACACAGGGACACACACAGGGACACACTGACTTCTCTGCGTACACAGTGTGAGGCTGTGGAGAGAGGCCTAGTACAGGGTGCAGGCCAGCCTGATGAACATGTGGACGTGCCTGGAAGGAGGGGAATGTGGTCACATAGCCTGGCCAAATTAAAAACATCCACACAGAGAGAACGAAACAGAGAGAGGTAGGGGAGGAGGAGAGAGACACCGAAAGGAAGAGGGGAGAGCCAGAGAGAGAGAGAGAGAGAGAGGAATCCCAGAGACAGAGAGATGTAGAGGAGGAGGAGAGAGACACCGAAAGGAGGAGGGGAGAGCCAGAGAGAGAGAGGAATCCCAGAGACAGAGAGATGTAGAGGAGGAGGAGAGAGAGAGAGAGAGAGAGAGAGAGGAATCCCATAGACAGAGAGATGTAGAGGAGGAGAGAGAGAGAGACAGAGAGAGAGAGAGAGAGAGGAATCCCAGAGACAGAGAGATGTAGAGGAGGAGGAGAGAGACAGAGAGAGAGAGAGAGAGAGAGAGATGTAGAGGAGGAGAGAGACAGAGACAGAGAGATGTAGGAGGAGGAGAGAGAGAGAGAGAGAGAGAGAGAGAGAGAGAGAGAGAGAGATGTAGAGGAGGAGGAGAGAGAGAGAGAGAGAGAGAGAGACAGAGAGAGAGGGGAATCCCAGAGACAGAGAGAAAACAGCAGAATATGAAGAGAGAGAGCAGCTCTGAGCCCTGTTGTGATTGAGGGGTAGTTTGGCGGGTTGTACACTGCGTGTGATTTCGGCGTCCACGGGCCTCCTCTGTGTGTGTGTGTGTGTGTGTGTGTGTGTGTCAGCTCCATGCCAGCTCACTGGGTTAAATATAGCTACTGGGCAGCGATCCCAGACTGTATTAACAATATATACCACCACCACTTTAGATAATACTGACACCGGATAGCAGGGAGGGAGAGGGGGAGGGGATAGGAGGGGGAGGGAGGGTAGGATAGGGGGAGAGGGGGAGGGACACTGGAGAGGGAGGATAGGAGGGGGAGGGAGGGAGGGAGGGGAGGATAGGAGGAGAGGGGGGAGGGAGGGTAGGATAGGAGGAGAGGGGGGATAGGAGGGGGAGGGAGGGGAGGATAGGAGGAGAGGGGGGATAGGAGGAGAGGGGGGATAGGAGGAGAGGGGAGGATAGGAGAGGATAGGAGGAGGAGCGAGGCGAGGATAGGAGGAGAGGGGGGATATTAGGAGAGGGGAGGATAGGAGGAGGGGAGGATAGGAGGAGAGGGGAGGATAGGAGGGGGAGGGAGGGGAGGATAGGAGGAGAGGGGGGATAGGAGGGGGAGGGAGGGGAGGATAGGAGGAGAGGGGGGATAGGAGGGGGAGGGAGGGGAGGATAGGAGGAGAGGGAGGATATGAGGGGGAGGGAGGGAGGGGAGGATAGGATAGGAGGAGAGGGGGGATAGGAGGAGAGGGGGGATAGGAGGAGAGGGGGGATAGGAGGAGAGGGGAGGATAGGAGGAGAGGGGAGGATAGGAGGAGAGGGGGGATAGGAGGGGGAGGGAGGGGAGGATAGGAGGAGAGGGGGGATAGGAGGAGGGGAGGATAGGAGGAGAGGGGAGGATAGGAGGAGAGGAGGAGAGGGGGGATAGGAGGGGGAGGGAGGGGAGGATAGGAGGAGAGGGGGAGAGACTGGAGAGGGAGGAAAAAGTTAGGAAGAGAGGAGAATGGTAGAGAGGTAGAGTCAGAGGGGAGAGGAGAATGGTAGAGAGGTAGAGTCAGAGGGGAGAGGAGAATGGTAGAGAGGTAGAGTCAGAGGGGAGAGGAGAATGGTTGAGAGGTAGAGTCAGAGGGGAGAGGAGAATGGTAGAGAGGTAGAGTCAGAGGGGAGAGGAGAATGGTAGAGAGGTAGAGTCAGAGGGGAGAGGAGAATGGTTGAGAGGTAGAGTCAGAGGGGAGAGGAGAATGGTAGAGAGGTAGAGTCAGAGGGGAGAGGAGAATGGTAGAGAGGTAGAGTCAGAGGGGAGAGGAGAATGGTAGAGAGGTAGAGTCAGAGGGGAGAGGAGAATGGTAGAGAGGTAGAGTCAGAGGGGAGAGGAGAATGGTAGAGAGGTAGAGTCAGAGGGGAGAGGAGAATGGTAGAGAGGTAGAATCAGAGGGGAGAGGAGAATGGTAGAGAGGTAGAGTCAGAGGGGAGAGGAGAATGGTAGAGAGGTAGAGTCAGAGGGGAGAGGAGAATGGTAGAGAGGTAGAGTCAGAGGGGAGAGGAGAATGGTAGAGAGGTAGAGTCAGAGGGGAGAGGAGAAGACCATGAGGGGAAGAGGAAGGGAGGAGAGCAGAGGAACAGGGGGGGGGGCAGAGAAGGAGAAGAGGAACACCTCAGTGGGACAGAAAATAAATGAAACTCAGCCACCCACACTCCATCCATTCTGCCAGGAGAGTGTGTGTGTCATTCCATACTAGAGTGCATGCCAAGGAGAGGAGTCGTGGGACAGATACCAACTCTGGCCTGAGCTTGTCTGTGTCCAGCGAAACACAGCACACAGTTATGTAAACCTGAATGTTTATATGCTGTGTAGACTGGTAATAAAGGGTTTATAACCCCTTTGTGAGTATTAACAGACTAGTTATAACCTGAGGGTTACACTACTGACCTACAACACACAGCTCTCCAGTTAGCTTCAACACAACACTGTGGAACGAGTGACACAGACAGACAAGGACAGGTGTGTAGACTGGAGGGACAGAGACCCCAACACAGACAGAGACAGAGAAGGTGTGCAGACAGGAGAGGAGAGAGACCCCAACACAGACAGAGACAGAGAAGGACAGGTGTGTAGACTGGAGGGACAGAGACCCCGACACAGACAGAGACAGAGAAGGTGTGTAGACTGGAGAGGAGAGAGAACCCAACACAGACAGAGAAGGTGTGTAGACTGGAGAGGAGAGAGAATCCACGCTCCGATATGAGCTGATGTAATAACAACATACACTGCCTAGATATCACTAGTTATTAGACCACTTGACAAGGCAAATAGCCTCCTGAGGACACGATCCCAGACATGGCAGTAGACTTCTTGCACCGAGGCAGTCTGCTCTCATCTCCAAAGAGACGGTCTCTCTCGCCAGACTCAGGGTTCAACGGCTGTGAGAAGAGACGACCACAGAGGAGACCTTCCTAAGCCTGTAATAGTGGTGGCTGATGGGTAAAGGCAGCATGAAATCCAAAGGGCTCCCTCCTCTCACTCTAATAGCTGCCTAATGTTTACCATAATTACAGGGGCTGTCGTGCCTCTCCACGGGTGTGTCTGGGACCTTATGGGGCGAGAGAGAGAACCTAGGCTCCATCTCAAATGGCACCCTATTTCCTATTTAGTGCACTACTTTTGACCAGATCCTATAGGGAATAGGCTGCCATTTAGGACACAACCCGTTTTGCGGGGCTCTACAGAGCGACCATCTCACGCGCACTTCTATACTATTCTACTGCACCTTAGTCCGTTCCGCTCTGACATCGCTCATCCATATGTATATAGTCTTAATTAATGCCTACTTATATGTGTGTATTGGGTCTACCTTGTGTCATTTGTTAGATATTATTTGTTAGATATTACCGCCCCGTCGTAGCTAGAAACACAAGCATTTCGCGACACCGGCAATAACATCTGCTAATCACGTGTATGTGACCGATAACGTTCGAATGTATCGTTTTGTAAGCTACTGCCTGAGCCTTGGTTCGCAACATATAGAGTGAATACAGCCATCTAGCTGCCGCCTAGTAGTGGGTCTCTTTCTGGGCTCAGGCAGGGAAAGGGAGATAGAAGAGAGAGTGAAAACAAATACATGAAACGGTGCTACTGTTTCCTTAAGAGCAGCTAATGGGCGGTTCGGTTAAACGTCCACACGAAGCGGTAGGTCGTTTTTCTATTGCAATCACCGCTGCCTCTCCGCGACATACGACTCTTAAAAACGGCGAGACGGAGGGGGGGGAGTAGCGTTATCTCCTCCTTGTTTGCTACCTAGTAGGTTGCCTCCAGAAAGGAGAGCGCCAACGAGACACCACTTAGCATTTGAAAGGCATTTTGGCCCCGGCTACAACAAAAGGGCCTATGTCGTCGCATTCCGACTCGCTGTTGTAGAGGTGTGAATGAACAAGGATAGAGATAATTGTCTCTTGGTTTCTCCTTTTCACAGAGGCTTATGGTTTTAAAGTCGTGATCCCAAAGACGGCTCACAACGCACAAATCAACACTCGTGCTACAGAGGACACCTCCCTCGGCTGGTGCTGACACATGCGCAGATCAACTGCTGGAGCGTCAATTATTATATTAAGACGTTTACATGTCCTAATAATCGGAAACATTAAAAACATATATAAAAAATATTTAAAAAAATGGGTGTTTAATCGTTGTGTGGTTACTTCGATATTGACTTTGACACCGATTTATGAGAAAACGACTATTGCATAATCTGCCTACTGCCATAATCAGTTTAATAGCGAATTAATGGTGAACATAAACATACGATGTTTCATCATACAATCGCAATACACCGTAATGCATTGGCCAGTGTCTGTTAATCTAGCTCTATCAAAAGCAAAAGTTATCTATCCACATAACAGTGTAGTATTAGACTATTCTATCATCACCCCGCTAAACTAAAGTTCAGACAGTAGCCTATAGGTTTATTACGTCCCTGTCGAGTAGCTTCTTGTTTTTTCAAGATGTCTAGTAGTCTAGTATGTTGTTATTCTGTGTCTGTTTCCCTCTCACACACCTAGACGAGACTGTCAAGTAGAAATCACGATTGGAGACATATTTAGGCTACTATAGTACTCTCAACCGTTATGAGATTCATATTTGAAGTACAGCTGGAAATGTGCTTTACTGTTATTAACAACTGGAAAATGCTGGCATCAATGTGATCAACCGTGGGCGAGAATGGCTGCTGAGCAGGAAAACAATGTTGCAACAAGTTTCCGCAGAGAAAAATGTAACAGTTAAACTACCAAAGACAAAACAACTCGTGTGGAACTTCGTCCGACAGTTTAAAAGTAATCCGCATATCAAGTAGTCCCCCCGAAAACGTGTTCAACCAACTAACTATGGACACTCTCCCCAGTTAGCTTCCTATGCTAACTATGGACACTCTCCCCAGTTAGCTTCCGATGCTAACTATGGACACTCTCCCCAGTTAGCTTCCTATGCTAACGTTACCTATGGACACTCTCCCCAGTTAGCTTCCTATGCTAACACTAACTATGGACACTCTCCCCAGGTAGCTTCCTATGCTAACACTAACTATGGACACTCTCCCTAGTTAGCTTCCTATGCTAACGTTAACTATGGACACTCTCCCCAGTTAGCTTCATATGCTAACTATGGACACTCTCCCCAGGTAGCTTCCTATGCTAACGTTAACTATGGACACTCTCCCCAGTTAGCTTCCGATGCTAACGTTAACTATGGACACTCTCCCCAGTTAGCTTCATATGCTAACTATGGACACTCTCCCCAGGTAGCTTCCTATGCTAACGTTAACTATGGACACTCTCCCCAGTTAGCTTCCGATGCTAACTATGGACACTCTCCCCAGTTAGCTTCCGATGCTAACGTTAGCCTGGGCTAAAAGCAAAACAGCAGCATTGCCCTCAAAAGGGCTCCCACAGTCGGAAAGAGATTTTATGAAAATACAACAAGGCGCAAAGTTAGTTGTTGGCTACAAAGAGGGAAGTGAGTGGATTGTGTACTTTGTAAACACAAGCGCTTGTTGGCACACTGTTTTGAAACAACCGTAGAGTGAGTTCAAAGCAGTTCACTGAAGCGCAGTTACAAGAATGATCTCAACTTTTCCGGCGGGGGCGAAGGAGATGTAGCCCAACTTAACGGGGGTGTGGGGGGGTAGTGTGTGTACTATGTAGAGTAGACTAAAACCACGGGCATCTTGGCCCGGTGACCGTATCTTTAACTTACCGCTATAAGTGTGTTGTTCCTCTGCTCCGTCGAAGACGCCGACTCGGGGTCTTGCTGTTTACTCTGATGCTTGCTGTTGGCAGACTTCTTCGCCCTCTGCTCCAGGCTCCGCTGGTAGAGACTCACCGTCTCCCTCCGCTCGAGCTCCAGCTGCTCGGCGTGGGCTTGCTGGTAACGGTTCTCACAGTTGACATGGTGCCGCCTGCACCCTTCTATCCTCTGCCGTAGTCTCTCCACGACCGTGCTGTGTTTGGGTATGCCCACGTTGTTGGGGTTTACACCCGGATTCATGCCACTCGCCATGGCATTGTTGTTGATGCAAATGTTACTGCCGTTCGCGGCAGCGGGGGTTGCAAAGTCCCCCATCATTCACCCGAAATGATAGTATTTTGGACTAAGTTTTGATTCCCCTCAAGCCTCAAAGTAGTCTCTTCGTCTTCTAGGCTAAATGTTACTGGGAAACGGGAGATGGTAGTTAGATTAAATGACGAACAAGACGGACCGGGTGATTCAAATGACCGTAAGGACAGTAAACAAACGGTGATCGGTGTTGATTCTTGTTCCCTCCTTCGGGACAGGACGCGGAGGCTCCACCATTCAACACGGTTTTCAAATATCACCTTGTCCCGTCCATGAAAAACACCGATAACAATATCCCATAGCCCAGCACGAAGGCTTCAAGAACGAGCAGGCTGGTCCGTATAAATCAACACATCAACCGCGGCCAGACTATTAGCAAAGGTAATAAGTCCATAGGAAACAACCGGATATTAAGCTACAGGCGATCATCACTGCCTCCGATTCCCACTCACACACATAACAGACCGACGCTGCCTCGAGCTCGCCGTTGTTTTATTATGTTGTCCTTTGTGAAAAAGTTTTGCTGTTTGAACCGAAGGGGCTCCGGAGTTGCTCCGTGAACTTGCTGCATTTCATTGGTTTGGTCGGTAAAAATCCTTAAGCTGAACGTGAAGAAGAGTTGTCGTGATAGGGAACCGGGTCCCGTGAACTGGTGCACAGCGAAATCCTGAAGACACCCGCGGTGGCCGTGATCTCTCGGCTGGTCGCTAGTAGCTGTTCGCTGCCACCATCACAATCATCAAGACCTATCCTCCTCCATGCCAGCGGAGCGATATCAGGACGAGAGTTTAGTCAAAACCAGCTAGAGGCTGTGAGTAGCCCAACGGCACAGAGGAAAACCCGGAGTGGAGTGTGCATGTTCCAGCCACGCCGGATCAGTAACGAATAAACAGTTGAATGAAAGCAGAATACATTTAGACCTAGTGGCCGGTCACTGTACTTACCATCAGGCATTGCAACGTCAAAGCAATGTTGTCGCTCACATATATATATATATATATATATATATATATATATATATATATATATATATATATAGGCAATTCAAATGAAAAGTCAAATCGTAGTGTATTGGTGGCGTGGTGACACATGTTTAGCAGATGTTATAGTGTAGTAGTGCAATGCTTATGTTTCTAGCTCCCAACAGTGCAGTAATATCTAACAATATAAAACAATACACTCAACACTAAAAAAGTAAAATCATGTAATGGAGAAATATCAGGATGAGCAATGTCAGAGTCCGGAATATAAATATATATAATCATTATAATATATATATATATATATATATATATATATATATATATAGATAGATAGATAGATAGATAGATAGATAGATAGATAGATAGATAGATATGGACAGTATATGGATAGAATATATAGTATATCTGTAGAATATATATAGTATATCTGTAGAATATGTAGGATAGAATATGTAGTGTTTCTGTAGAATATGTAGTATATCTGTAGAATATGTAGTATATCTGTAGAATATGTAGTTTATCTGTAGAATATGTAGTATATCTGTAGAATATGTAGTATATCTGTAGAATATATAGTATATCTGTAGAATATATAGTATATCTGTAGAATATGTAGTGTATCTGTAGAATATGTAGTATAGAATATATAGTATATCTGTAGAATATGTAGTATAGAATATATAGTATATCTGTAGAATATGTAGTATATCTGTAGAATATGTAGTATATCTGTAGAATATATAGTATATCTGTAGAATATGTAGTATATCTGTAGAATATGTAGTATATCTGTAGAATATATAGTATATCTGTAGAATATGTAGTATATCTGTAGAATATGTAGTATATCTGTAGAATATATAGTATATCTGTAGAATATATAGTATATCTGTAGAATATGTAGTATATCTGTAGAATATGTAGTATACAGTGCCTTGCGAAAGTATTCGGCCCCCTTGAACTTTGCGACCTTTTGCCACATTTCAGGCTTCAAACATAAAGATATAAAACTGTATTTTTTTGTGAAGAATCAACAACAAGTGGGACACAATCATGAAGTGGAACGACATTTATTGGATATTTCAAACTTTTTTAACAAATCAAAAACTGAAAAATTGGGCGTGCAAAGTTATTCAGCCCCTTTACTTTCAGTGCAGCAAACTCTCTCCAGAAGTTCAGTGAGGATCTCTGAATGATCCAATGTTGACCTAAATGACTAATGATGATAAATACAATCCACCTGTGTGTAATCAAGTCTCCGTATAAATGCACCTGCACTGTGATAGTCTCAGAGGTCCGTTAAAAGCGCAGAGAGCATCATGAAGAACAAGGAACACACCAGGCAGGTCCGAGATACTGTTGTGAAGAAGTTTAAAGCCGGATTTGGATAGAAAAAGATTTCCCAAGCTTTAAACATCCCAAGGAGCACTGTGCAAGCGATAATATTGAAATGGAAGGAGTATCAGACCACTGCAAATCTACCAAGACCTGGCCGTCCCTCTAAACTTTCAGCTCATACAAGGAGAAGACTGATCAGAGATGCAGCCAAGAGGCCCATGATCACTCTGGATGAACTGCAGAGATCTACAGCTGAGGTGGGAGACTCTGTCCATAGGACAACAATCAGTCGTATATTGCACAAATCTGGCCTTTATGGAAGAGTGGCAAGAAGAAAGCCATTTCTTAAAGATATCCATAAAAAGTGTTGTTTAAAGTTTGCCACAAGCCACCTGGGAGACACACCAAACATGTGGAAGAAGGTGCTCTGGTCAGATGAAACCAAAATTGAACTTTTTGGCAACAATGCAAAACGTTATGTTTGGCGTAAAAGCAACACAGCTGAACACACCATCGCCACTGTCAAACATGGTGGTGGCAGCATCATGGTTTGGGCCTGCTTTTCTTCAGCAGGGACAGGGAAGATAGTTAAAATTGATGGGAAGGTGGATGGAGCCAAATACAGGACCATTCTGGAACCTGATGGAGTCTGCAAAAGACCTGAGACTGGGACGGAGATTTGTCTTCCAACAAGACAATGATCCAAAACATAAAGCAAAATCTACAATGGAATGATTCAAAAATAAACATATCCAGGTGTTAGAATGGCCAAGTCAAAGTCCAGACCTGAATCCAATCGAGAATCTGTGAAAAGGACTGAAAACTGCTGTTCACAAATGCTCTCCTCCAACCTCACTGAGCTCGAGCTGTTTTGCAAGGAGGAATGGGAAAAAATTTCAGTCTCTCGATGTACAAAACTGATAGAGACATACCCCAAGCGACTTACAGCTGTAATCGCAGCAAAAGGTGGCGCTACAAAGTATTAACTTAAGGGGGCTGAATAATTTTGCACGCCCAATTTTTCAGTTTTTGATTTGTTAAAAAAGTTTGAAATATCCAATAAATGTCGTTCCACTTCATGATTGTGTCCCACTTGTTGTTGATTCTTCACAAAAAAATACAGTTTTATATCTTTATGTTTGAAGCCTGAAATGTGGCAAAAGGTCGCAAAGTTCAAGGGGGCCGAATACTTTCGCAAGGCACTGTATCTGTAGAATATGTAGTTTATCTGTAGAATATATAGTATATCTGTAGAATATGTAGGATAGAATATGTAGTATATCTGTAGAATGTGTAGCATATCTGTAGAATATGTAGTATATCGATAGAATATGTAGTATATCTGTAGAATATGTAGTATATCTGTAGAATATGTAGGATAGAATATATAGTATATCTGTAGAATATGTAGTATATCTGTAAAATATGTAGTATATCTGTAGAATATGTAGTATATCTGTAGAGTATGTAGGATAGAATATGTAGCATATCTGTAAAATATGTAGTATATCTGTAGAATATGTAGTATATCTGTAGAATATGTAGTATATCTGTAGAATATGTAGTATATCTGTAGAATATGTAGTATATCTGTAGAGTATGTAGTATATCTGTAGAGTATGTAGTATATCTGTAGAGTATGTAGTATATCTGTAGAGTATGTAGTATATCTGTAGAGTATGTAGTATATCTGTAGAGTATGTAGTATATCTGTAGAATATGTAGTATATCTGTAGAATATGTAGTATATCTGTAGAGTATGTAGGATAGAATATGTAGTATATCTGTAGAGTATGTAGGATAGAATATGTAGTGTTTCTGTAGAATATGTAGTATATCTGTAGAATATGTAGTATATCTGTAGAATATGTAGTATATCTGTAGAATATGTAGTATATCTGTAGAATATGTAGTATATCTGTAGAATATGTAGTATATCTGTAGAGTATGTAGGATAGAATATGTAGCATATCTGTAGAGTATGTAGGATATAATATGTAGCATATCTGTAGAATATGTAGTATATCTGTAGAGTATGTAGGATAGAATATGTAGCATATCTGTAGAGTATGTAGGATATAATATGTAGCATATCTGTAGAATATGTAGCATATCTGTAGAGTATGTAGTATATCTGTAGAATATGTAGCATATCTGTAGAATATGTAGTATATCTGTAGAGTATGTAGTATATCTGTAGAATATGTAGTATATCTGTAGAGTATGTAGTATATCTGTAGAGTATGTAGGATAGAATATGTAGCATATCTGTAGAATATGTAGTATATCTGTAGAGTATGTAGTATATCTGTAGAGTATGTAGGATAGAATATGTAGCATATCTGTAGAATATGTAGTATATCTGTAGAGTATGTAGCATATCTGTAGAGTATGTAGAATAGGATATATACTATATCTGTAGGATATATAGTATATCTGTAGAAAATATTATATGTAAAACAATAGTTAAATAGGATACATTTGGACTAGAATACAGTATATACATATGAAGTGGGTAAAACAGGATGTAAACATGATTAAAGTGACCAGTATTAGACGACTATGTACATAGGGCAGCAGTCTCTAAGGTGCAGGGTTGAGTACAGGGTGGTATGCCGGATAGTGACAGTGACTAAAGTTTAGGGCAGCAGTCTCTAAAGGTGCAGGGTTGAGTACAGGGTGGTATGCCAGATAGTAACAGTGACTAAAGTTTAGGGCAGCAGTCTCTAAAGGTGCAGGGTTGAGTACAGGGTGGTATGCCGGATAGTGACAGTGACTACTGTTTAGGGCAGGGTACTGGGCAGAGGCAGACGAGTGATGACTATTTAACCTTCTGGCCTGGAGATAGAAGCTGTTTTTCAGAGTCTCGATCCCAGCTTTGATGCACCTCTACTGACTCCGCCTTCTAGATGGTGGCAGGGTGAACAGGCCGTGGCTCGGATGGCTGAGGTCCTTGATGATCTTCTAGATGGTAGCGGGGTGTACAGGCCGTGGCTCGGATGGCTGAGGTCCTTGATGATCTTCTAGATGGTGGCGGGGTGAACAGGCAGTGGCTCGGATGGCTGAGGTCCTTGATGATCTTCTAGATGGTAGCGGGGTGTACAGGCCGTGGCTCGGATGGCTGAAGTCCTTGATGATCTTCTAGATGGTAGCGGGGTGTACAGGCCGTGGCTCGGATGGCTGAGGTCCTTGATGATCTTCTAGATGGTAGCGGGGTGTACAGGCCGTGGCTCGGATGGCTGAGGTCCTTGATGATCTTCTAGATGGTAGCGGGGTGAACAGGCAGTGGCTCGGATGGCTGAGGTCCTTGATGATCTTCTAGATGGTGGCGGGGTGAACAGGCAGTGGCTCGGATGGCTGAGGTCCTTGATGATCTTCTAGATGGTGGCGGGGTGAACAGGCAGTGGCTCGGATGGCTGAGGTCCTTGATGATCTTCTAGATGGTGGCGGGGTAAACAGGCCGTGGCTCGGATGGCTGAGGTCCTTGATGATCTTCTAGATGGTAGCGGGGTGAACAGGCAGTGGCTCGGATGGCTGAGGTCCTTGATGATCTTCTAGATGGTAGCGGGGTGAACAGGCCGTGGCTCGGTTGGCTGAGGTCCTTGATGATCTTCTAGATGGTAGCGGGGTGAACAGGCCGTGGCTCGGATGGCTGAGGTCCTTGATGATCTTCTAGATGGTAGCGGGGTGAACAGGCAGTGGCTCGGATGGCTGAGGTCCTTGATGATCTTCTAGATGGTGGCGGGGTGAACAGGCAGTGGCTCGGATGGCTGAGGTCCTTGATGATCTTCTAGATGGTAGCGGGGTGAACAGGCAGTGGCTCGGATGGCTGAGGTCCTTGATGATCTTCTAGATGGTAGTGGGGTGAACAGGCCGTGGCTCGGATGGCTGAGGTCCTTGATGATCTTCTAGATGGTGGCGGGGTGAACAGGCCGTGGCTCGGATGGCTGAGGTCCTTGATGATCTTCTAGATGGTGGCGGGATGAACAGGCAGTGGCTCGGATGGCTGAGGTCCTTGATGATCTTCTAGATGGTAGCGGGGTGAACAGGCCGTGGCTCAAATTTCTTCAGCCTCCTGAGGTTGAAGAGGTGCTGTTGCACCTTCTTCACCACACTGTCTATGTGGATGGACCATTTCAGAATGTCAGTGATGTGTACGCCGAGGAACTTGAAGCTTTTCACTTCTCCACTGTGGTTCCGTCAATGTGGATAGGGGCGTGGCTCCCTCTGCTATCTCCTGAAGTCCACGATCAGCTCCTTCGTTTTGATGATGTTGAGGTAGGGGCTATTTTCCCGGCACCACTCTCCCAGGGCCCTCACCTCCACCTTGTAGGTTGGCTCGTCGTTGTTGGTAATCAGGCCTACTACTGTTGTGTCGTCTGCAGACTTGATGATTGAGTTGGAACAGGGAGTCATGGGTGAACAGGGAGTAAAGGAGGGGGCTGAGCACGCACCCTTGTGGGGCCCCTGTGTTGAGGATCAGTTAGGTAGGCGTTGTTGCCTACCTTCACCACCTGGGGGCGGCCTGTCAGGAAGTCCAGGACCCAGTTGAACAGGGCGAGGTTCAGACCCAGGGCCCCAAGCTTAGTGATGAGCTTGGAGGGTACTATGGTGTTGAAGGCTGAGCTGTAGTCAGTGAACAGCATTCTTGAATAGGTAGTCCTCTTGTCCAGATGGGATAGGGCAGTGTGCAGTGCGATGGAGATCTATTTGGGTGGTATGCAAATTGCGGTGGCTCTAGGGTATTGGAGAAGGTGGAGGTGATATGATCCTTAACTAGCCTGTCAAAGCACTTCATGATGACAGAAGAGAGTGCTATGGGGCGATTGTCATTTAGTTCAGTTACCTTTGCTTTCTTGGTTTCAGGAACAATGGTGGACATCTTGAAGCAATTGGTGACGGCAGACTGGGATAGAGAGAGATTGAATATGTCCGTAAACACTCCAGCCAGCTGGTCTGCACATGCTCTGAGGACGCGGCTAAAGATGCTGTCTGGGCCGGTAGCCTTACGAGGGTTAACACGCTTAAATGTCTTACTCACGTTGACCACGGCGAACGAGAGCTCACCGTCCTCGTGAGCGACGGTGTCCCTCATCAGTGGTGTTTGTATTTGTATTTTTGAGAGTCTTTGAATGCCTTGTGATGGTAGGCTGGCAAAGAAGGCGTTTAGCTTGTCCGGGAGCCAGACATCAGTGTCTGTGATGTGTCTGGTTTTCCCTTTATAATCCGTGATCGTCTGGAGTCCCTGCCAAGTACGTCTGGTGTCTGAGCCATTGAATCGTGATTCCACTTTGTCTCTGTGCTGATGTTTTGCCTGTGTGATTGCCTTACAGAGGGCATAGCTGGACTGTGTGCTTGCCTTAAGGAGGGCATAGCTGGACTGTTTGATTACCTTACAGAGGGCATAGCTGGACTGTGTGCTTGCCTTAAGGAGGGCATAGCTGGACTGTGTGCTTGCCTTAAGGAGGGCATAGCTGGACTGTGTGCTTGCCTTAAGGAGGGCATAGCTGGACTGTTTGTAGTCCTCCATGTTCCCAGTCACCTTGCCATGGTTAAATGCAGTGGTTCACCCTTTTAGCTTTGCATGAATGCTGCCATCTCTCCACGGTGTCTGGTTTGGATAAGTTTTAATCATCACAGTGGGAACAACATCCCCAAGTTATTATTATATATATTTTTTACAGATTTGAACCATTTACCAAAAGGGCATCATTTATGGTTGCGTAGAACTGGCACAAACATACACACACTCTCTCTCTCTCTCTATATGATCCAATCGGGTTGGAGCTGACCTGGTGGCCCGGGAGTGTGTCACTCACACTCTCTCTCTCTATGATCCAATCGGGTTGGAGCTGACCTGGTGGCCCGGGAGTGTGTGTGTATTACATCCTTTTCTAACTCCCTGGAGGTCCAACACACAGGAACAGAAAGAGAGAGGAAGGCAAAGGACATGAAGTGGACAGAGGGCAGGTTAGAACACATTCGTTTCCTGACCCCACATCACAGAGGAGACCATCATCATCATCATCATCCCAGCCATTATGATGTCACAATGCCATGGAACGTTCTGACATCTCATTGTGATTGTGACATCACAATAACGATTAGTTCAGAGAGAAATCCATACAGCTCTCCATTGTGATGTCACAATAACAGATTATTGGAAAAATGACATAAAGATAATAATAACTATAATAATTTATTCAACTTTATTCCAAAGTGCTTGAAAAAGCAAAACAAACAAGAATAAAAAAATACAGATATATGATAGAGAAGGTCTGGAATATGATTTTCAGCTAGAGTTGAAAGTTGAGTGTTTCAAGCCTACAACATATGGAACCACATGGCTTGAGCAGAGGGAGGAGGTCAACAGGGGGAGATGAGTAGGTCCTCCATTGGCAGGCAGCACAGTTCACTCTTCACCAGCGCCTCGCCACCCTGCCGTTGACTCTCTGGTCTTGTAGAATGAGATGAAGTTCGTTTTTGACTTCTCACTCAGTCATGATAATGACTGCCTGCTCATAACTTCGTAGGAAACCTGAGCAATGAAATGGTCCTTACCTGTCTCCATGCATTGTAGTTCTCCTCATTGGGTCAGGAAGCTGTTGAAACAACAAAACATAATGTATTTTGATTTGAATAGACCAGCCTATCTGGCTAACCTGGTAGCATTGCTAGCTAGCTATCTTTAGAAAGATGATTTACCATGAATTCACAGGCAGGAAACAAATAGATAGATGCAATCCAGACTTAATCTAGACACATTTGGCAATAATTTAAAAAAAACACTGAAAAATGATTAAATAATGACAAAATGTACAGGAGCTCTCTGCCTAGGCAACCTCACGGTGCCATAGCAACCATGGAACTGATTAAATCATTATCATTTATATTTATTATAATTTATTACGTTTCTTTAGTGCTTTTCATAGACTCTCTAAGAGCTTCAAGAGCAAAACAAACAAACAAGTAATATATCATGACAGGTCAACCAATAGAGGCCAATGCTTTGAAAGCTGCATCCTCTGAAGATAGAGAGGCTCAGTTCAGGGCTTGAGGGGAGGGAGATAGATAGAGGATGCTAGATGATATTGATGGAGTCTGCTGATGATCTTGTAGGAGGGCACGTCTGGGAACCAGCCTGAGTCTTACAGCTACTGGACCTCTCCTCTTCCAGTCTGCGTAACGCCCACCAGGGTGATGCCTCAGCAGCTCTGGGTGCCAGATAGATCACCACACAAAGGTCAGAGTAGTAGCCAGTTGTCCTCCACTACGAGTCCTCTGCCTCAGCACTGCTCTGTTCCTCTGTCTCCCATTCCTCTCACGCTTCAGGTTGACCCCTCAAATGATGTTCTCTAAAGACCAGGAAGCCGGGTGAAACCAAAAAGATGGTATTGTGTCCAGATTCATAAAAAAATATATTTAAAAAGCTAGCTGGCCAAGCCTAAAAGTGTTAACCTGTCAGTCAATCTGCAAATTTGTGGCTTAAAAACACCAGATATATGCATTAAAAACTCTACGTTATCAAAAACAAAACAGCTGCTAAAAAATACCCTATTAAAAACACCTACAAATAACTAAATATGTGCAGTGACTATAGGAGCTCTTTGCTTAGGCTAATACTAGGGCACCATGGCAACTATAGAACTATGTCAGAATTCAACAATGATGTCATTGTTTTAGCACTACGCACAGAGTTTTAAAACTACGGCATGGGAAATGGTTCAAAACTACGGCATGGGAAATGGTTCAAAACTACTGATAACCTACTCTCTCTCTCTCTCTCTCTCTCTCTCTCTCTCTCTCTCTCTCTCTCTCTCTCTCTCTCTCTCTCTCTCTCTCTCTCTCTCTCTCTCTCTCTCTCTCTCTCTCTCTCTCTCTCTCTCTCTCTCTCTCTCTCTCTCTCTCTCTCTCTCTCTCTCTCTCTCTCTCTCTCTCTCTCTCTCTCTCTCTCTCTCTCTCTCTGCTTAGTCATGCTTGGTGGTAGCATGACACAGTGACTAATATATTTCTCATCAGGCATTACACTGCAGTCTAGTACAGGACAGTATGTCTGCTCCTCAGCACAACAACACGTAAACACAGCAATTCACCTGTGTCGCTGTAACTGGTGCTGCGGCCCAGTCTGACCAGCTTAGTGCCAGAGGAATGACTGGAATGTTGTTGTCCACACCACCCCAACCCCACCCCCACCCGTGTCCATCTCTAACAACACCAACGGACACTGCTCCTAACCTCTCTCTCTCTCTCTCTCTCTCTCTCTCTACAGATAACTAGTGACCTGCAGTAGTATTATCTAGAATTTACAGGAGCCAACAGAGAGTTCCTTTACATTTTTGCTAGCATAAATCCACTTCAATCAGTGTAGATGAAGGGGAGGAGACTGGTTAAATAAAGACTTGGAAGCTTCGAGAGAATTGAGACATGGATTGCATATGTGTGCCATTCAGCATGGAAATGGGCAAGACACAATATTTAAATGCCTTTGGTAGTAGGTGTCAGACGCTCCGGATTAAGTGTGCCATTAACTGCAGTGCTGTTGGTTTCCTGTGTGTGTCACAAGAATGGTCCATCACCCAGAGGACATCCAGCCAAGTGGACACAACTGTGGGAAGCTTTGGAGTCAACATGGGCCAGCCTCCCTGTGGAACGCCTTTCACCACCTTGTGGAGTCAACATGGGCCAGCATCCCTGTGGAATGATTTCACCACCTTGTGGAGTCAACATGGGCCAGCATCCCTGTGGAACACTTTCAACACCTTGTAGAGTCAACATGGGCCAGCCTCCCTGTGGAACGCTTTCAACACCTTGTGGAGTCAACATGGGCCAGCATCCCTGTGGAATGATTTCACCACCTTGTGGAGTCAACATGGGCCAGCATCCCTGTGGAACACTTTCAACACCTTGTAGAGTCAACATGGGCCAGCCTCCCTGTGGAACGCTTTCAACACCTTGTGGAGTCAACATGGGCCAGCATCCCTGTGGAATGATTTCACCACCTTGTGGAGTCAACATGGGCCAGCATCCCTGTGGAATGATTTCAACACCTTGTAGAGTCAACATGGGCCAGCCTCCCTGTGGAACGCCTTTCACCACCTTGTGGAGTCAACATGGGCCAGCCTCCCTGTGGAACGCCTTTCACCACCTTGTGGAGTCAACATGGGCCAGCCTCCCTGTGGAACGATTTCAACACCTTGTGGAGTCAACATGGGCCAGCCTCCCTGTGGAACGATTTCAACACCTTGTGGAGTCAACATAGGCCAGCCTCCCTGTGGAACGCCTTTCACCACCTTGTGGAGTCAACATGGGCCAGCCTCCCTGTGGAACGCTTTCAACACCTTGTGGAGTCAACATGGGCCAGCCTCCCTGTGGAACGATTTCAACACCTTGTGGAGTCAACATGGGCCAGCCTCCATGTGGAACCATTTCAACACCTTGTGGAGTCAACATGGGCCAGCCTCCCTGTGGAACGATTTCAACACCTTGTGGAGTCAACATGGGCCAGCCTCCATGTGGAACCATTTCAACACCTTGTGGAGTCAACATGGGCCAGCATCCCTGTGGAACGATTTCAACACCTTGTAGAGTCAACATGGGCCAGCCTCCCTGTGGAACGATTTCAACACCTTGTGGAGTCAACATGGGCCAGCCTCCCTGTGGAACGATTTCAACACCTTGTGGAGTCAACATGGGCCAGCCTCCCTGTGGAACGATTTCAACACCTTGTGGAGTCAACATGGGCCAGCCTCCCTGTGGAACGATTTCAACACCTTGTGGAGTCAACATGGGCCAGCCTCCCTGTGGAACGATTTCAACACCTTGTGGAGTCAACATGGGCCAGCCTCCCTGTGGAACGATTTCAACACCTTGTGGAGTCCATGTCCTGTCGTATTGAGACTGTTCTGAGGGCAGAAGGGGGTACAACTCAGTACGAGGAAGGTGCTCCTAACGTTTTGTCCACTCGGTGTATATCGATCCACGGCGTTTTAGGACCGTCTAGTCAGACGGTTTGCGAAGACAATTGAGAGGTTAGCTAACTAGCTAGCGATGGTTTTTATCTGAACAAGATGAGAAGAATTGGCTTGGAGACGGCTTGTTGAAATTGAGTGGATCTCCCCGAGTGGTGACTCCAAGGTGGACTTTTCCAGTAACTGATAGCAGTGAGTCTTTGACGCCCCAGTGGTGCCTAGCTGGCATCACTCAGGTGGGTTCTGGAGGACTAGTTTACCACTGAGCCTACTGAGAGGCTGGGGATGGCAAGGGGGGGCCCTGATCAACAACCCAACTCAGTGTCTCAACGCCTGTAACCCAGCATTTGTTAGACCGTGTGAACTACTGTAGAGGTCATTATCATTCACATGTCACAATAAGAGGAAGAATGACCTGTTAAGAACTACTGTAGAGGTCATTATCATTCACAATAAGGTGAAGAATGACCTGTTAAGAACTACTGTAGAGGTCATTATCATTCACAATAAGGTGAAGAATGACCTGCTAAGAACTACTGTAGAGGTCATTATCCTTCACATTTCCCAATAAGAGGAAGAATGACCTGTTAAGAACTACTGTAGAGGTCATTATCATTCACAATAAGATGAAGAATGAGCTGCTAAGAACTACTGTAGAGGTCATTATCATTCACAATAAGGTGAAGAATGAGCTGCTAAGAACTACTGTAGAGGTCATTATCATTCACAATAAGATGAAGAATGACCTGCTAAGAACTACTGTAGAGGTCATTATCATTCACAATAAGATGAAGAATGACCTGCTAAGAACTACTGTAGAGGTCATTATCCTTCACATTTCCCAATAAGAGGAAGAATGACCTGTTAAGAACTACTGTAGAGGTCATTATCCTTCACAGGTCACAATAAGAGGAAGAATGATCTGTTAAGAACTACTGTAGAGGTCATTATCATTCACAATAAGATGAAGAATGACCTGCTAAGAACTACTGTAGAGGTCATTATCCTTCACATGTCACAATAAGAGGAAGAATGATCTGTTAAGAACTACTGTAGAGGTCATTATCCTTCACAGGTCACAATAAGATGAAGAATGACCTGCTAAGAACTACTGTAGAGGTCATTATCATTCACAATAAGGTGAAGAATGACCTGTTAAGAACTACTGTAGAGGTCATTATCCTTCACAATAAGGTGAAGAATGACCTGTTAAGAACTACTGTAGAGGTCATTATCATTCACAATAAGATGAAGAATGACCTGCTAAGAACTGCTGTAGAGGTCATTATCCTTCACAATAAGGTGAAGAATGACCTGTTAAGAACTACTGTAGAGGTCATTATCCTTCACAATAAGATGAAGAATGACCTGCTAAGAACTACTGTAGAGGTCATTATCCTTCACAATAAGATGAAGAATGACCTGCTAAGAACTGCTGTAGAGGTCATTATCCTTCACAATAAGAGGAAGAATGACCTGCTAAGAACTACTGTAGAGGTCATTATCCTTCACAATAAGGTGAAGAATGACCTGCTAAGAACTGCTGTAGAGGTCATTATCCTTCACAATAAGGTGAAGAATGACCTGTTAAGAACTACTGTAGAGGTCATTATCCTTCACAATAAGGTGAAGAATGACCTGCTAAGAACTACTGTAGAGGTCATTATCATTCACAATAAGATGAAGAATGACCTGCTAAGAACTACTGTAGAGGTCATTATCCTTCACAATAACGTGAAGAATGACCTGCTAAGAACTACTGTAGAGGTCATTATCATTCACAATAAGGTGAAGAATGACCTGCTAAGAACTACTGTAGAGGTCATTATCATTCACAATAAGGTGAAGAATGACCTGTTAAGAACTACTGTAGAGGTCATTATCCTTCACAATAAGGTGAAGAATGACCTGTTAAGAACTACTGTAGAGGTCATTATCATTCACAATAAGATGAAGAATGACCTGCTAAGAACTGCTGTAGAGGTCATTATCCTTCACAATAAGGTGAAGAATGACCTGTTAAGAACTACTGTAGAGGTCATTATCCTTCACAATAAGATGAAGAATGACCTGCTAAGAACTACTGTAGAGGTCATTATCCTTCACAATAAGATGAAGAATGACCTGCTAAGAACTGCTGTAGAGGTCATTATCCTTCACAATAAGAGGAAGAATGACCTGCTAAGAACTACTGTAGAGGTCATTATCCTTCACAATAAGGTGAAGAATGACCTGCTAAGAACTGCTGTAGAGGTCATTATCCTTCACAATAAGGTGAAGAATGACCTGTTAAGAACTACTGTAGAGGTCATTATCCTTCACAATAAGGTGAAGAATGACCTGCTAAGAACTACTGTAGAGGTCATTATCATTCACAATAAGATGAAGAATGACCTGCTAAGAACTACTGTAGAGGTCATTATCCTTCACAATAAGGTGAAGAATGACCTGCTAAGAACTACTGTAGAGGTCATTATCATTCACAATAAGGTGAAGAATGACCTGCTAAGAACTACTGTAGAGGTCATTATCATTCACAATAAGGTGAAGAATGACCTGCTAAGAACTACTGTAGAGGTCATTATCATTCACAATAAGATGAAGAATGACCTGCTAAGAACTACTGTAGAGGTCATTATCCTTCACAATAAGATGAAGAATGACCTGCTAAGAACTACTGTAGAGGTCATTATCCTTCACAATAAGATGAAGAATGACCTGCTAAGAACTACTGTAGAGGTCATTATCATTCACAATAAGATGAAGAATGACCTGCTAAGAACTACTGTAGAGGTCATTATCATTCACAATAAGATGAAGAATGACCTGCTAAGAACTACTGTAGAGGTCATTATCATTCACAATAAGATGAAGAATGACCTGCTAAGAACTACTGTAGAGGTCATTATCATTCACAATAAGGTGAAGAATGACCTGCTAAGAACTACTGTAGAGGTCATTATCATTCACAATAAGGTGAAGAATGCTCCATTTGCCTGGGGAGGGGGGCCCCCAGCTCCGCTAAAACCATTGACAACTGCGTGCCGTTTTTCAAGGGGTTATTAAATACATGTTATAACTATTTGTTTATAATATTATAACATCAAGACAACTACAGATGTTGTGTAACGTGTTGCCAGTTTGTCTCACACTATATATTATAGATCTATATGTTATATATCTATATCTATATATTATAGTGGTGTATATCTGTCAGGTGTATCTACAGGTTGGAACTCAGAGTTTGGCTCTGGGACCACACATGACTAGGGGGTAGTTCCAAGTGGTCAGAAGTAGTGCACTATTTCCTATATAGGGCCCTGGTCAAAAGTAGTGCACTATTTCCTATATAGGGCCCTGGTCAAAAGTAGTGCACTATTTCCTACATAGGGCCCTGGTCAAAAGTAGTGCACTATTTCCTA
>NC_143040.1:7842500-7900000 GCF_057628025.1 Oncorhynchus mykiss | reverse complement strand
AGAATAGACCTCATCTCATTGCCATGGACACTGTAGGTTCAACAAGGCTGAGGTTACCTCATCTCATTGCCATGGACACTGTAGGTTCAACAAGGCTGAGGTTACCTCATCTCATTGCCATGGTCACTGTAGGTTCAACAAGGCTGAGGTTACTTCATCTCATTACCATGGTCACTGTAGGTTCAACAAGGCTGAGGTTACCTCATCTCATTGCCATGGTCACTGTAGGTTCAACAAGGCTGAGGTTACCTCATCTCATTGCCATGGTCACTGTAGGTTCAACAAGGCTGAGGTTACCTCATCTCATTGCCATGGTCACTGTAGGTTCAACAAGGCTGAGATTACCTCATCTAATTGCCATGGTCACCGTAGGTTCAACAAGGCTGAGGTTACCTCATCTCATTGCCATGGTCACTGTAGGTTCAACAAGGCTGAGGTTACCTCATCTCATTGCCATGGTCACTGTAGGTTCAACAAGGCTGAGGTTACCTCATCTCATTGCCATGGCCACTGTAGGTTCAACAAGGCTGAGGTTACCTCATCTCATTGCCATGGTCACTGTAGGTTCAACAAGGCTGAGGTTACCTCATCTCATTGCCATGGTCACTGTAGGTTCAACAAGGCTGAGATTATCTAATTGCCATGGTCACAGTAGGTTCAACAAGGCTGAGGTTACCTCATCTCATTGCCATGGTCACTGTAGGTTCAACAAGGCTGAGGTTACCTCCTCTCATTGCCATGGTCACTGTAGGTTCAACAAGGCTGAGGTTACTGCATCTCATTGCCATGGTCACTGTAGGTTCAACAAGGCTGAGATTACCTCATCTCATTGCTATGGTCACTGTAGGTTCATTAAGGTTGAGGTTACCTCATCTCATTGCCATGGTCACTGTAGGTTCAACAAGGCTGAGATTACCTAATCTAATTGCCATGGTCACTGTAGGTTCAACAAGGCTGAGATTATCTCATTGCCATGGTCACTGTAGGTTCAACAAGGCTGAGGTTACCTCATCTCATTGCCATGGTCACTGTAGGTTCAACAAGGCTGAGGTTACATCATCTCATTGCCATGGTCACTGTAGGTTCAACAAGGCTGAGGTTCTGAAAACACAGAAAATTAGAAAGGGAGGGGGAAGCCTTTCTCTCCTCAGCTTCAACCCCCTCTATGTTAGACGGAGAGGAAGAGAGACAGTGAGAGAGATGAGAGAGAAGGGCAGGATGGTGTGGGTAGAGACTCAGGAGAGGGAAAGAGAGAATGACTTGGTAGGGAGGGAGGGGGGGAGGGAGGGAGGGCAAGAGGGAGGGAAAGAGGGAGGGAAAGAGGGAGGGAGAGTGGAAAATAAAGACAAATTAAAAGAGGAAGAGGGAAACAGAGGAAGTCCCAGACTCTTTGTGGAGTCTATATTATTAATGGATGATGTTTTAGCAGAGGAGAGGAGAGGAGAGGAGAGGAGAGGAGAGGAGAGGAGAGGAGAGGAGAGGAGAGAGCAGCACAGAGCAGCAAAACCTTTCTAACTGGCATAGAGATCTGTTCTGCACTATTCTTTCTCTGTCTCTCTGTTGTCTGACTGTCTCATTCAGTCCTCTCTCTGTTCTGATACTGTAGCTCCTCCACCTGTCTCCTCTCTGTTCTGATGCTGTAGCTCCTCCACCTGTCTCCTCTCTGTTCTGATGCTGTAGCTCCTCCACCTGTCTCCTCTCTGTTCTGATACTGTAGCTCCTCCATCTGTCTCCTCTCTGTTCTGATACTGTAGCTCCTCCACCTGTCTCCTCTCTCTGTTCTGATACTGTAGCTCCTCCACCTGTCTCCTCTCTCTGTTCTGATACTGTAGCTCCTCCATCTGTCTCCTCTCTGTTCTGATACTGTAGCTCCTCCACCTGTCTCTCCTCTCTCTGTTCTGATACTGTAGCTCCTCCACCTGTCTCCTCTCTCTGTTCTGATACTGTAGCTCCTCCACCTGTCTTCTCTCTGTTCTGATACTGTAGCTCCTCCACCTGTCTCTCCTCTCTCTGTTCTGATACTGTAGCTCCTCCACCTGTCTCCTCTCTCTGTTCTGATACTGTAGCTCCTCCATCTGTCTCTCCTCTCTCTGTTCTGATACTGTAGCTCCTCCACCTGTCTCTCCTCTCTCTGTTCTGATACTGTAGCTCCTCCACCTGTCTCCTCTCTCTGTTCTGATACTGTAGCTCCTCCATCAGTCCTCTATCTGTTCTGATACTGTAGCTCCTCCACCTGTCTCTTCTCTCTGTTCTGATACTGTAGCTCCTCCACCTGTCTCCTCTCTCTGTTCTGATACTGTAGCTCCTCCACCTGTCTCCTCTCTCTGTTCTGATACTGTAGCTCCTCCATCTGTCTCTCCTCTCTCTGTTCTGATACTGTAGCTCCTCCACCTGTCTCTCCTCTCTCTGTTCTGATACTGTAGCTCCTCCACCTGTCTCCTCTCTCTGTTCTGATACTGTAGCTCCTCCATCAGTCCTCTATCTGTTCTGATACTGTAGCTCCTCCACCTGTCTCTTCTCTCTGTTCTGATACTGTAGCTCCTCCACCTGTCTCCTCTCTCTGTTCTGATACTGTAGCTCCTCCATCAGTCCTCTCTCTGTTCTGATACTGTAGCTCCTCCACCTGTCTCTTCTCTCTGTTCTGATACTGTAGCTCCTCCACCTGTCTCCTCTCTGTTCTGATACTGTAGCTCCTCCACCTGTCTCCTCTCTCTGTTCTGATACTGTAGCTCCTCCACCTGTCCTCTCTCTGTTCTGATACTGTAGCTCCTCCACCTGTCTCCTCTCTGTTCTGATACTGTAGCTCCTCCACCTGTCTCCTCTCTCTGTTCTGATACTGTAGCTCCTCCACCTGTCCTCTCTCTGTTCTGATACTGTAGCTCCTCCACCTGTCTCCTCTCTCTGTTCTGATACTGTAGCTCCTCCACCTGTCTCTCCTCTCTGTTCTGATACTGTAGCTCCTCCACCTGTCTCCTCTCTGTTCTGATACTGTAGCTCCTCCACCTGTCTCCTCTCTCTGTTCTGATACTGTAGCTCCTCCACCTGTCTCCTCTCTCTGTTCTGATACTGTAGCTCCTCCATCTGTCTCCTCTCTGTTCTGATACTGTAGCTCCTCCACCTGTCTCCTCTCTGTTCTGATAATGTAGCTCCTCCACCTGTCTCCTCTCTGTTCTGATACTGTAGCTCCTCCACCTGTCTCCTCTCTCTGTTCTGATACTGTAGCTCCTCCACCTGTCTCTCCTCTCTGTTCTGATACTGTAGCTCCTCCACCTGTCTCCTCTCTGTTCTGATACTGTAGCTCCTCCACCTGTCTCCTCTATCTGTTCTGATACTGTAGCTCCTCCACCTGTCTCCTCTCTCTGTTCTGATACTGTAGCTCCTCCACCTGTCTCTCCTCTCTGTTCTGATACTGTAGCTCCTCCACCTGTCTCCTCTCTGTTCTGATACTGTAGCTCCTCCACCTGTCTCCTCTATCTGTTCTGATACTGTAGCTCCTCCATCTGTCTCCTCTCTGTTCTGATACTGTAGCTCCTCCACCTGTCTCCTCTCTCTGTTCTGATACTGTAGCTCCTCCACCTGTCTCCTCTCTCTGTTCTGATACTGTAGCTCCTCCACCTGTCTCCTCTATCTGTTCTGATACTGTAGCTCCTCCATCTGTCTCCTCTCTGTTCTGATACTGTAGCTCCTCCACCTGTCTCCTCTCTCTGTTCTGATACTGTAGCTCCTCCACCTGTCTCCTCTCTGTTCTGATGCTGTAGCTCCTCCACCTGTCTCCTCTCTCTGTTCTGATACTGTAGCTCCTCCACCTGTCTCCTCTCTGTTCTGATACTGTAGCTCCTCCACCTGTCTCCTCTCTCTGTTCTGATACTGTAGCTCCTCCACCTGTCTCCTCTCTCTGTTCTGATACTGTAGCTCCTCCACCTGTCTCCTCTCTCTGTTCTGATACTGTAGCTCCTCCACCTGTCTCCTCTCTGTTCTGATACTGTAGCTCCTCCACCTGTCTCCTCTCTCTGTTCTGATACTGTAGCTCCTCCACCTGTCTCCTCTCTGTTCTGATACTGTAGCTCCTCCACCTGTCTCCTCTCTGTTCTGATACTGTAGCTCCTCCACCTGTCTCTCCTCTCTCTGTTCTGATACTGTAGCTCCTCCACCTGTCTCCTCTCTGTTCTGATACTGTAGCTCCTCCACCTGTCTCCTCTCTGTTCTGATACTGTAGCTCCTCCACCTGTCTCCTCTCTGTTCTGATACTGTAGCTCCTCCACCTGTCTCCTCTCTGTTCTGATACTGTAGCTCCTCCACCTGTCTCCTCTATCTGTTCTGATACTGTAGCTCCTCCACCTGTCTTCTCTCTGTTCTGATGCTGTAGCTCCTCCACCTGTCTCCTCTCTCTGTTCTGATGCTGTAGCTCCTCCACCTGTCTCCTCTCTGTTCTGATACTGTAGCTCCTCCACCTGTCTCCTCTATCTGTTCTGATACTGTAGCTCCTCCATCTGTCTCCTCTCTGTTCTGATACTGTAGCTCCTCCACCTGTCTCTCCTCTCTGTTCTGATACTGTAGCTCCTCCACCTGTCTTCTCTCTGTTCTGATGCTGTAGCTCCTCCACCTGTCTTCTCTCTGTTCTGATACTGTAGCTCCTCCACCTGTCTTCTCTCTGTTCTGATACTGTAGCTCCTCCACCTGTCTCTCCTCTCTGTTCTGATACTGTAGCTCCTCCACCTGTCTTCTCTCTGTTCTGATACTGTAGCTCCCCCACCTGTCTTCTCTCTGTTCTGATACTGTAGCTCCTCCACCTGTCTTCTCTCTGTTCTGATGCTGTAGCTCCTCCACCTGTCTCCTCTCTGTTCTGATACTGTAGCTCCTCCACCTGTCTCCTCTATCTGTTCTGATACTGTAGCTCCTCCATCTGTCTCCTCTCTGTTCTGATACTGTAGCTCCTCCACCTGTCTCCTCTCTGTTCTGATACTGTAGCTCCTCCACCTGTTTCCTCTATCTGTTCTGATACTGTAGCTCCTCCACCTGTCTCCTCTCTCTGTTCTGATACTGTAGCTCCTCCACCTGTCTCCTCTCTGTTCTGATACTGTAGCTCCTCCACCTGTCTCCTCTATCTGTTCTGATACTGTAGCTCCTCCATCTGTCTCCTCTATCTGTTCTGATACTGTAGCTCCTCCATCTGTCTCCTCTCTGTTCTGATACTGTAGCTCCTCCACCTGTCTCCTCTCTCTGTTCTGATACTGTAGCTCCTCCATCTGTCTCCTCTCTGTTCTGATACTGTAGCTCCTCCACCTGTCTCCTCTCTGTTCTGATACTGTAGCTCCTCCACCTGTCTCCTCTCTCTCTGTTCTGATACTGTAGCTCCTCCACCTGTCTTCTCTCTGTTCTGATACTGTAGCTCCCCCACCTGTCTCTTCTCTCTGTTCTGATACTGTAGCTCCTCCACCTGTCTCCTCTCTCTTTTCCTTCTGTGCTCACTCTCTCCATATGTCTTCCCCCCCTCCTCTGTTTCTTGCCTCTTTCCTCTCCCCCATCTCTCTCCCTTCATCTCCTACCCCTCTCTCTCTCCCTCCATCTCCTACACCCTCACTCTCTCCCTCCATCTCCCCCCTCTCTCCCTCCATCTCCTACCCCCCCTCTCTCCCTCCATCTCCTACCCCCCTCTCTCTTCCTCCATCTCCCACCCCCTCTCTCTCCCTCCATCTCCTCCCTCTCTCTCCCTCCATCTTCTCCCTCTCTCTCCCTACATCTCCCACCCCCCTCTCTCTCCCTCCATCTCCTCCCTCTCTCTCTCAAGGAACAGCCGCGGTCTTTGATTAGAGTGAGGGGGGGAAACGGATGCCTCTCTCTCCCTCCATCCCCCCTCTCTCCCTCCATCTCCTCCCCCCTCTCTCTCCCTCCATCTCCTCCCCCCCCCCTCTCTCTCCCTCCATCTCCTCCCTCTCTCTCTCGGAGGACAGCCGCGGTCTTTGATTAGAGTGAGGGGGGAAACAGATCTCTCTTTCATTGTCTCGTTAAAACCATTTCTCTTTTCACATGGAAAATCATGTTGCTTGTAAATCATTCAGAATACAGACATTGCACATGTCCAGAATGACAAAATAGTGCACTACTTACCTATGTGCAGTAGTGTACTATTTATGATGGATCAGAGCCCTCTAGACAGTAGTGTACTACAGTATAATGGATCAGAGCCCTATAGACAGTAGTGTACTACAGTATAATGGATCAGAGCCCTATAGACAGTAGTGTACTACAGTATATAGGATCAGAGCCCTATAGACAGTAGTGTACTACAGTATGATGGATCAGAGCCCTATAGACAGTAGTGTACTACAGTATAATGGATCAGAGCCCTATAGACAGTAGTGTACTACAGTATATAGGATCAGAGCCCTATAGACAGTAGTGTACTACAGTATAATGGATCAGAGCCCTATAGACAGTAGTGTACTATTTATGATGGATCAGAGCCCTATAGACAGTAGTGTACTACAGTATATAGGATCAGAGCCCTATAGACAGTAGTGTACTACAGTGTGATGGATCAGAGCCCTGTAGACAGTAGTGTACTACAGTGTGATGGATCAGAGCCCTATAGACAGTAGTGTACTACAGTGTGATGGATCAGAGCCCTATAGACAATAGTGTACTACAGTGTGATGGATCAGAGCCCTATAGAACAGAGGACTCTGGGTGAGGATGGTGCCAGCTCACCTGGTGTGATGACTGAGCGATTCGCAGAGGAACCCAACCGGCACCGACTGGCAGTGTGACCTCCTCTGGTCTCCCTGCGCACCGCCCCCTCCCAGCTCCATGGGTATCGGAGAGGGGGTGCTGGAGGATGGAACCACCAGACCCTGATCTGAACATCCGCGAGTAGCCAGCAGGTTGTCCAGCCGGATGGACAGGTCCACCAGCTGGTCAAATGTGAGGGTGGTGTCTCTGCAGGCCAGCTCCCGACGGACGTCCTCGCGCAGCCTGCAGCGGTAGTGATCGATCAGGGCCCTGTTGTTCCATCCCGTGCCGGCAGCCAGGCTCCTAAACTCTAATGTGAACTAGCACTCACTTCCGTCCTCATGAAGTGCTTTGAGAGACTAGTCAAGGACCATATCACCTCCACCCTACCTGACACCCTAGACCCACTCCAATTTGCTTACCGCCCCAATAGGTCCACAGACGATGCAATCTCAACCACACTGCACACTGCCCTATCCCATCTGGACAAGAGGAATACCTATGTGAGAATGCTGTTCATCGACTACAGCTCGGCATTCAACACCATAGTACCCTCCAAACTCGTCATCAAGCTCGAGACCCTGGGTCTCGACCCCGCCCTGTGCAACTGGGTTCTGGACTTCCTGACGGGCCGCCCCCAGGTGGTGAGGGTGCGTGCTGGTGGCAGGGAAGTCAGGTGCAGGAGAACGAACTAGGTATAAACTGAGTTATTTAATAAATTCTCACAAACTCCAAAAACCAACATATACAAAATAAAGAAAGTTGGTACAGAACCTGTTGCACCAATACATACAACGAACAATCACCGACAAAGACATGAGGTTAAACAGAGGGTTAAATACACAACATGTAATGATGGGGTTGAAACCAGGTGTGATGTGAGACAAGACAAAACCAATGAAAAATGGATCAGCAATGGCTGGAAGGTCAGTGACGTCGACCGCCGAACACCGCCTGAACAAGGAAAGGGACCATTTTCGGCGGAAGTCGTGACAGTCTGTAGCAGTTTGGGACTAGAGTGTCTCCCCCTTTGAAGAGGGGGATGACCGCGGCAGCTTTCCAATCTATGGGAATCTCAGACGATATGAAAGAGAGGTTGAACAGACTGGTAATAGTTGTTGCAACAATGGTGGCAGATAATTTTAGGAAGAGAGGGTTCAGATTGTCTAGACCAGCTGATTTGTAGGGGTCCAGATTTTGCAGCTCTTTCAGAACATCAGCTGTCTGGATTTGGGTGAAGGAGAAGCTGGGGAGGCTTGGGCAAGTTGCTGCAGGAGGTGTAGAGCTGTTGGCCGGGGTTGGGGTAGCCAGGTGAAAAGCATGGCCAGCCGTAGAGAAATGCTTATTGAAATTCCCAATTATGGTGGATTTATCAGTGGTGACAGTGTTTCCTGTCCTCAGTGCAGTGGGCAGCTGGGAGGAGGTGTTCTTATTCTCCATGGACTTTACAGTGTCCCAAAACGTTTTGGAATTAATGCTGCAGGATGCAAATTTCTGTTTGAAAAAGCTGTGTATTGGTTCCTGGCTTCCCTGAACAGTTGCATAACGTGGGGACTATTCGATGCCAGTGCAGTACGCCACAGGATGTTTTTGTGCTGGTCGAGGTCAAGTCTGGAGTGAACCAAGGGCTATATCTGTTCTTATTTACATTTTTATTGAAAGGGGCATGCTTATTCATGATGGTGAGGAAAGCACTTTTAAAGAAGATTTAGAGTTTCTTCTGTCTGAATATACAGTATTTATCCACAGCTGACTTTTATACTAGCTTTAATATAATAATAATACTATATTAACCCTAACCTTAACCATTACCCTAACCTTTACCCTGACTCTAAACCTTACTGTAACCCTAGCAACAGGTTACATATCAACACATTTACTCTGACTCTTAACCTTCCTGTAACCCTAGCAACAGGTTACATATCAACACATTTCTAGTTGATAGTTTGTTCAATATTTATCAGGCGATCAATCATGTTGTGTTGTATCAGCAGGAGATGAAGAAGCAGCACCCTCCTCTTCCTCACCAGGATGTCCAGAGAGAGATCAGAGAGGGGGAGTAACTGGGGATACACCATGATGGAGCCCTGATACAGAGGACAGAGCACAGGTGAGAGGGGGAGGAGGGGAACTGTGTTTGTGGAGGGGGAGGAGGGTATATGTGTATGTGTGTTTGTGAGAGAGAGAGAGAAAGAGAAATGAGAGAGAGAAATAATGAAGGAGAGAGAGCAAAGGAGAAAGAGACAGAGACAGTTACAGAGAGGAGGGTCTCTGTGTTCGTGTATAAGGCTATGCGTTGGTCTGAGGTGATTGTCTCTAATCTGGCTCAGCGGGGTGACGCAGTAACACACTCACAGTAATCTCATTATCTGTGTGTGTGTGTTTAAGCACATGCCATTTGTCCGATGTGTGTTGTATTTGAGTGTGAATGTATAAACGTGCTGTAAGTGAAAGAACTATGAAGAAGAAGTTGAACGAGGTGAAGTGAAAGAGTAAAAGAGAGAGGTAGAGGAGGAGAAGATGGGAAGAGTGAGGCAGGGAGAAGGAGTGAATGGTGGAGTAGGGCACATGTGCAGCTGTAGCCTCATTAGCCTCTAGTGTGTGTGTGTGTGTGTGTGTGTGTGTGTGTGTGTGTGTGTGTGTGTGTGTGTGTGTGTGTGTGTGTGTGTGTGAGTATTATCCTGTCAGAGGAAATCTAACTCCTCCCATTGTTTCTACTTATCTAATAAACAGAGAGAGAGAGATAGAAATAGAAAGAGTGTGAGTGATGGTTGGATGAACGATTGATGAAGAAAAGCCTGGGGAAATTAGAGCTGGGTGGATGAGACTGACAGACATGGAGGCAGGGAGAGACAGTGAGAAGGTACTCTGCAATAGAAGTGTTCACATGACTCCACCACCTTGTTTCTTGACAGTGAAATGCTTCTCTACGCTGTTTCTATTGTTTAATGGCTCCTCCCTCACAACACTGTAGTAGACAACAATGGGATTAGATACCAGTGTTCTGTTTTACATTCTGATAAATAGACAACAATGAGATTAGATACCAGTGTTCTGTTTTACATTCGGATAAATAGACAACAATGAGATTAGATACCAGTGTTGTGTCATACATTCGGATAAATAGACAACAATGAGATTAGATACCAGTGTTCTGTCATACATTCGGATAAATAGACAACAATGGATCCACTTAGGAAGTCCAAACGACAAAAGTGTTCATTAGCGATATGTTGTTAATGAGAAGGGACTAGAATGTATTGGATTAAATATGTTGTTGAGTGGTTTTAGTGTTTGGCATGAGCTGAAACCTCACTCAGTTTTTTTCATAATCTACTTTTGAAGAAGACAAATGCCATGTAAATATCCATGAATCATATGGATGATCGTTAGCATCACATTTGCCCCGTGCCACAATTGTTATAACCCAGATGCAGATAGTACAGTTCTCAATCATTTATTATAACACAAAGGGCAGGTCGTCTACAGGCAGAGGTTTGTTGTCAGGTCAGAGTCAGGCAGGTACAGGACGGCAGAAAGCTCAGGGTCAGGGCTGAATGGTCAGAACCGAGAAAACTTGGGAAAAAACACTTGAGAAACAAGAAAACGTGAAATCACACTGGTAAAAACTGACAAGATAAACTGGCAACAGACAAACAGAAAGAGGAGACAGAAGATTAATCTGTGGGATGTATACGGAGGGTGCGTTGTAACAGAAGAGGAACAGCAGAGAGGATAAGTACTTTAGAGATGGTTAGGGCCGATGAAACGGGGGGGGGGGGAGTTTACCGGAGTCTACCCGGAGGGGCAGGTCCCGAGTGGACAGCCATGCCCTCTGACTGAGCCGATAGCAGGAAGCAGAGGTCCGGTGGCGATCCGCTTGTCGCCGATACCCGGAAGTGGTCTTCAACAGCTCGACCCGGGCTCTCTTCCAGGTACGGAGACAGCAGCGGATGCTCAGCCGAGCAGGGAAGGCTGACTTCCTCCTCTTGCTCGGGGAAGAGCGGGGGCTGATATCTCAAGAGACACTCGATGGGTGAGAGACCAGTAGCCGAGCAGGGATGGCTGACTTCCTCCTCATGCTCGGGGAAGAGCGGGGGCTGATATCTCAAGAGACACTCGATGGGTGAGAGACCAGTAGCCGAGCAGGGAAGGCTGACTTCCTCCTCTTGCTCGGGGAAGAGCGGGGGCTGATATCCCAAGAGACACTCGATGGGTGAGAGACCAGTAGCCGAGCAGGGAAGGCTGACTTCCTCCTCTTGCTCGGGGAAGAGCGGGGGCTGATATCCCAAGAGACACTCGATGGGTGAGAGACCAGTAGCCGAGCAGGGAAGGCTGACTTCCTCCTCTTGCTCGGGGAAGAGCGGGGGCTGATATCCCAAGAGACACTCGATGGGTGAGAGACCAGTAGCCGAGCAGGGAAGGCTGACTTCCTCCTCTTGCTCGGGGAAGAGCGGGGGCTGATATCTCAAGAGACACTCGATGGGTGAGAGACCAGTAGCCGAGCAGGGAAGGCTGACTTCCTCCTCTTGCTCGGGGAAGAGCGGGGGCTGATATCCCAAGAGACACTCGATGGGTGAGAGACAAGTAGACGAGCAGGGAAGGCTGACTTCCTCCTCTTGCTCGGGGAAGAGCGGGGGCTGATATCCCAAGAGACACTCGATGGGTGAGAGACCAGTAGCCGAGCAGGGAAGGCTGACTTCCTCCTCTTGCTCGGGGAAGAGCGGGGGCTGATATCCCAAGAGACACTCGATGGGTGAGAGACCAGTAGCCGAGCAGGGAAGGCTGACTTCCTCCTCTTGCTCGGGGAAGAGCGGGGGCTGATATCCCAAGAGACACTCGAAGGGTGAGAGACCAGTAGCCGAGCAGGGAAGGCTGACTTCCTCTTCTTGCTCGGGGAAGAGCGGGGGCTGATATCCCAAGAGACACTCGAAGGGTGAGAGACCAGTAGCCGAGCAGGGAAGGCTGTGGTGGACGTATTCCACCCAAATACAACAAGTGTAGACCTTACCATGAAATGCTTACTTTACAAGCCCTTAACCAACAGGGCAGTTCAAGTTCAAGTTGCTGGCTCCATGTGGTGGGATTGGAGGAGACGAGGCAATGAAGGGCTGTTGCCAGGTCCTGATTGGCTCGCTCCAACTGGCCGTTAGATTGGGGGTGGAAACCAGAAGACAGGCTGGCTGACAACCCATTGAGGGTGCAGAACGCCTTCCAGAACCAGAAGTGGAGACCATGTCCACCGGAAAGTCCATGGATCCGGAAGACGTGCTGCACCCTGAGCTGAGCCGTCTCCTTGGCTGAGCCGTCTCCTTGGCTGAGCCGTCTCCTTGGCTGAGGGTAATTTGGGAAGGGGAATTAAATGGACGGTTGGAAAGCCACCTAAAGTCTCAGAGTAGGAGTGCTGGTCTAGGATTAGTTTGACTTGTAAATCATCATGAATGAGATTACAACATGGACAGGGGAGACCTGATCCTAGATCAGAATGAATGAGATTACAACATGGACAGGGGAGACCTGATCCTAGATCAGAATGAATGAGATTACAACATGGACAGGGGAGACCTGATCCTAGATCAGAATGAATGAGATTACAACATGGACAGAGGAGACCTGACCCTAGATCAGAATGAATGAGATTACAACATGGACAGGGGAGACCTGATCCTAGATCAACACTCCTACTCTGAAATGCTTTGTGATGACAGGCCCTGGTGTGATTCAGTAAAGTTTACTCTGGTCTGGATTGGTTCCTGCACCTGTAGATATCTTTCCCCCCTTCCTGTGTGTGTGTGTGTGTGTGTGTGTGTGTGTGTGTGTGTGTGTGTGTGTGTGTGTGTGTGTGTGTGTGTGTGTGTGTGTGTGTGTGTGTGTGTGTGTGTGTGTGTGTGTGTGTGTGTAACTTGAGATGGACAAACAAAACAGACAGACGGACAGATTGAGGGCTAATGTGACCATGACTCATAGTAGACAGTCTCTGGAGACACTGCTTTCTCTCTGTCTGTCTCTCTCTCTTTCTCTGTCTCTCTCTGTCTCTCTCTCTCTCTGTCTCAATTCAATTCAAGGGCTTTATTGGCATGGGAAACGTGTTAACATTGCCAAAGCAAGTTAGGTAGATAATATACAAAAGTGAAATAATCAATAAAAATTAACAGTAAACATTACACATAGTCTAGCTCTCTCTGTCTCTCTCTCTCTCGCTCTCTCGCTCTCTCTGTCTCTCTCTGTCTCTCTCTGTCTCTCTGTCTCTGTCTCTCGGTCTCTGTCTCTCTGTCTCTCTGTCTCTCTGTCTCTCTGTATCTCTCTCTCTCTCTGTCTGTTTGTGTCATTATCTCTGTCTCTCTGGCTCTCTGTCTCTCTGTCTCTGTCTCTGTCTCTCTCTCTCTGTCTCTCTCTCTCTGTCTCTCTGTCTCTCTCTCTGTCTCTCTCTTTCTCTCTGTCTGTCTGTGTCATTCTCTATCTCTGTCTCTCTCTGTCTGTCTGTGTCATTCTCTCTCTCTCTGTCTCTCTCTGTCTCTCAATTCAATTCAATTCAATTCAAGGGCTTTATTGGCATGGGAAACATGTGTTAACATTGCCAAAGCAAGTGAGGTAGATAATATATAAAGTGAATATATAAAGTGAAATAAACAATAAAAATTAACAGTAAACATTACACATAAAGAAGTTTTTACAATGGTGTTTGTTCTTCACTGGTTGCCCTTTTCTCGTGGCAACATTGCCAAAGCAAGTGAAATAGATAATTAACAAAAGTGTAATAAACAATAAAAAGTGAACAGTGGATATTAGAAACACAAAAGTTACAAAAGAATAAAGACATTTCAATTGTCATATTACGTCTATATTTGTAGCGATGTGCAAATAGTTAAAGTACAAAAGGGAAAATAAATAAACATTGGTTTTAACAGTAAACATTACACATAAAGAAGTTTCAAAACAATAAAGACATTACAAATGTCATATTATATATATATACAGTGTTTTAACGATGTACAAATGGTTAAGGTACACAAGGGAAAATAAATAAACATTAATTTGGGTTGTATTTACAATGGTGTTTGTTCTTCACTGGTGGCCCTTTTCTTGTGACAACAGGTCACACATATTGCTGCTGTGATGTCACACTGGTATTTCACCCAGTAGATATGGGAGTTTATCAAAATTTGATTTACTTTGTGTAATCTGTGTAATCTGAGGAAATATGTCTCTCTAATATGGTCATACATTGGGCAGGAGGTTAGGAAGTGCAGCTCTGTTTCCATCTCATTTTGTGGGCAGTGAGCACATAGCCTGTCTTCTCATGAGAGCCATGTCTGCCTACGGCGGCCTTTCTCAATAGCAAGGCTATGCTCACTGAGTCTGTACATAGTCAAAGCTTTCCTTAAGTTTGTATCAGTCACAGTGGTCAGGTATTCTGCCACTGTGAACACTCTGTTTAGGGCGAAATAGCATTCTAGTTTGCTCTTTCCAATGTGTCAAGTAATTATCTTTTTGTTTTCTCATGATTTGGTTGGGTCTAATTGTGCTGCTGTCCTGGGGCTCTGTAGGGTGTGTTTGTGTTTGTGAACAGAGCCCCAGGACCAGCTTGCTTAGACTCTTCTCCAGGTTCATCTCTCTGTAGGTGATGGCTTTGTTATGGAAGGTTTGGGAATCGCTTCCTTTTAGATGGTTGTAGAATTTAACATCTCTTTCCTGGATTTTGGTAATTAGCGGGTATCGGCCTAATTCTGCTCTGTATGCATTATTTGGCGTTTTACATTGTACACAGAGGATACTCCGTCTTTCTCTCTCTCTCTCTCTCTCTCTCTCTCTCTCTGTCTCTCTCTCTCTCTCTCTCTCTCTCTCTCTCTCTTTTAACCTCTGTCTCACTCCTCTTCTTCTGATCTACAGTACCTTATATTATCAACCCTCTCTCTCTCTCTCTCTCTCTCTCTCTCTCTCTCACCCACCCCCTCTCTCTCACCCCCTCACTCCCCTCCCTCCCTCCCTCCCTCCCTCCCTCCCTCCCTCCCTCCCTCCCTCCCTCTCTCTCTAGTCTAATGGATGGTGTTAATGCCCATCATCAGTAATGTGTGTGTTCCATCATCAGTAATGTCTGTTATTTCCTACCAGCTGGGAGTCTCAGACCTAGGCTGTGTCCCAAATGGCACCATATATATATATATATATAGTACACTATTTATGACCAGGGCCTTAGAAACATGATACTGTCTTCATAATTCTTCCATCCATCTATCCATTTTTGATTCACTCACTCACCCATGTTTTCTTTCTGTGGCCGGGGAGGTTTAAGGGTTGCCAGGCCAACCATTGGAATAGGTTGTCAGGTGGGACGGAACCACTATCCATTACAACCACATGTCCAACATGGTCTGTCAGGTGGGACGGAACTACTATCCATTACAACCACATGTCCAACATGGTCTGTCAGGTGGGACGGAACCACTATCCATTACAACCACATGTCCAACATGGTCTGTCAGGTGGGACGGAACCACTATCCATTACAACCACATGTCCAACATGGTCTGTCAGGTGGGACGGAACCACTATCCATTACAACCACATGTCCAACATGGTCTGTCAGGTGGGACGGAACCACTATCCATTACAACCACATGTCCAACATGGTCTGTCAGGATCCATTTGAGATGATCCCCTCCTCACACAACTGATCCATTGGAGACCCATTTAAAAGAGACACCACAGCTGAGATTGGCAATTAGGAGCCATATTATTTGAAATCAATTGACATTATGCTCACCACATGTAGATTATCAGCCAATCGCAGCCTGTCTGGTCTACAGACCAATTAGAGCAACACAATCCCTAGTGACATCATCTCTGGTCCCTCAAAACCACATACAGCACTCTACTGAATAATATATACGTGTGTGTGTGTGTGTGTGTGTGTGTGTGTGTGTGTGTGTGTGTGTGTGTGTGTGTGTGTGTGCGTGCGTGTTTGTGAACTTTTATTTATTCAGGCGAGCCCAATTGAGACCAAGGTTTCATTTCCAATGGTGCCCCGAGGACAGAAAATAAATCAATTAATAAAATATAAATCTACAAGATAGAACAACAAGATAGAATAACAAGATGTAATACGCAGGAAGAGTAACTAGATAGAGTAACTATATAGACTAACCAGCTAGAATAACCAGATAGAATAACCAGATAGAATAACTAGATAGAATAACTAGATAGAATGACCAGATGGAATAACCAGATAGAATGACCAGATGGAATAACCAGATAGAATAACCAGCTAGAATAACCAGATAGAATAACCAGATAGAATAACAAGATGGAATAACCAGGTGGAATAACCAGACAGAATAACAAGGCGGAATAACCAGGTGGAATAACCAGGTGGAATAACCAGGTGGAATAACCAGGTGGAATAACCAGATGGAATAACCAGATGGAATAACCAGATGGAATAACCAGATGGAATAACCAGATAGAATAACCAGATGGAATAACCAGATGGAATAACCAGATGGAATAACCAGGTGGAATAACCAGATGGAATAACCAGATGGAATAACCAGGTGGAATAACCAGATGGAATAACCAGGTGGAATAACCAGATGGAATAACCAGATGGAATAACCAGATGGAATAACCAGATAGAATAACCAGATAGAATAACCAGGTGGAATAACCAGGTGGAATAACCAGATGGAATAACCAGATAGAATAACCAGATAGAATAACCAGATGGAATAACCAGGTGGAATAACCAGATGGAATAACCAGATGGAATAACCAGGTGGAATAACCAGATGGAATAACCAGGTGGAATAACCAGATGGAATAACCAGGTGGAATAACCAGATGGAATAACCAGATGGAATAACCAGGTGGAATAACCAGGTGGAATAACCAGATGGAATAACCAGATGGAATAACCAGGTGGAATAACCAGATGGAATAACCAGATGGAATAACCAGATGGAATAACCAGATGGAATAACCAGATGGAATAACCAGGTGGAATAACCAGGTGGAATAACCAGATAGAATAACCAGTACATTAGAACATCATAAACTACATATAAAGTCTAAATAATTGCACACCTCGTTGAAGTCATTTATCATCAGGGTTTTCAACCACTTTAGTGGCACCAGGGAATCCAAATGTCATGAATTGTGTAAGTCCAAAATGTGGAGTGTTAAAACTACATTTGGATTTAGCTGGTTTGGTGGCGGCCCGAGGAATGTCAAGAGTTAACTACCAATGTGAATGGGTTTGGTATCTCATGTTTTTATGAGTACTACCATACCCTGTTCAAAGGCACTTAAATATTTTGTCTTACCCATTCACCCTCTGAATGGCACACACACACAATCCATGTCTCAATTGTTTCAACGCCTAAAAATCCTTCATTAACCCGTCTCCTCCTCTTCATCTACACTGATTGAAGAGGATTTAACAGGTGACATCAATAATGGATCATGGTTTTAACCTGGAATCACCTGGTCAGTCTATGTCATGGAAAGATGCTTTGTACACTCCCCCATCGACTACCTGCTCGGACCCCCCTTTGGGCTTGGAGACATTGTTCCGTTGGTATCAAGGGACCTAACGTGTGCCAGGAAAACATTCCCCACACCAGTACACCTCCGCCACCAGCCTGTACCGTTGACAGCAGGCAGGACTGGTGGACTCATGGCCCCATAAGCATGACGCAACAGGAACCGGGATTCATCGGACTGGTCTAGGATCAGTGGGTTAACTGCCTGTTCAGGGGTAGTATGGCCCCATAAGCATGACGCAACAGGAACCGGGATTCATCGGACTGGTCTAGGATCAGTGGGTTAACTGGTCTAGGATCAGTGGGTTAACTGGTCTAGGATCAGTGGGTTAACTGCCTGTTCAGGGGTAGTATGGCCCCATGACGCAACAGGAACCGGGATTCATCGGACTGGTCTAGGATCAGTGGGTTAACTGCCTGTTCAGGGGTAGTATGGCCCCATAAGCATGACGCAACAGGAACCGGGATTCATCGGACTGGTCTAGGATCAGTGGGTTAACTGCCTGTTCAGGGGTAGTATGGCCCCATAAGCATGACGCAACAGGAACCGGGATTCATCGGACTGGTCTAGGATCAGTGGGTTAACTGCCTGTTCAGGGGTAGTATGGCCCCATAAGCATGACGCAACAGGAACCGGGATTCATCGGACAAGGCGATGTATTTCCATTCCTCATTTGTCCAGTGTTGGTGATTGCGTGTCCGCAGGAGCCATTTCTTCTTGTTTTTAGCTGATAGTAGTGGAAACCGGTGTGTTTGTCTGCTGCAATAGCCCATCCGTGACAAGTATCAACGACTGTTGTACTGCACCATTATTTATCTGTTTGTGGACTGCCTATTAGCCTTTGTGCGATTCTTGCCATTTTCCTTCGACCCATCTCGATCAACGAGTTGTTTACGCCCACAGGACTGATGTGTTTTTCTTGTCACACCATTCTCTGTAAACCCTAGACACTGTCGTGAAAAACACAGGAGTCCGTTTCTGAGATATCGGCGGCCATACCGTGCTCAAAGCTGCTTCGGTCACTGGTTTTGACCCTTCTAACGTTCAATTGAACAGTAACTGAATGCCTTAATGCCTGTCTGCCTGCTTTATTTAGAGTTGCTTCGGTCACTCGTTTTGACCATTCTAACGTTCAATGGAACAGTAACTGAATGCCTTAATGCCTGTCTGCCTGCTTTATATAGAGTTGCTTCGGTCACTCGTTTTGACCATTCTAACGTTCAATGGAACAGTAACTGAATGCCCGTCTGCCTGCTTTATTTAGCAAGCCACAGCCATGTGAGTCACTGCCTGTAGGAGCGATCCATTTTTGTGAACAGGGTGGTCTTCCTAAACTGGCCACTGTGTGTAGTTTGAAGTAAAAAAAAAAAACTTCTTAGCTGAAAGGTGCCAGTGATTCTAATATTTTTTTTTTACCTATTTAGCTTTAGCTCAGTCAAGAGGAGCCAGTCAAGAGGTAGAATCAGTCAATTTAGCTTTAGCCCAGTCAAGAGGAGCCAGTCAAGAGGTAGAATCAGTCAATTTAGCTTTAGCCCAGTCAAGAGGAGCCAGTCAAGAGGTAGAATCAGTCAATTTAGCTTTAGCCCAGTCAAGAGAAGCCAGTCAAGTTTAGCTTTAGCCCTTTCTGACAATTAATGCGTGATCCATGAATTGTCTTTAACCCTTGATTTTTTATATGGGGCATGCTGATCTGCAACAGTTAAAGTTAAAGGGAGAGAGAGGGAGGGAGGGAGGGAGGGAGGGAGGGAGGGAGGGGTGAGGGAGGGAGGGAGGGAGGGAGGGAGGGAGGGAGGGAGGGAGGGAGGGAGGGAGGGAGGGAGGGGGGTGAGGGAGGAAGGGAGGGGGGTGAGGGAGGGAGCGAGAGAGAGGGAGGGAGGGAGGGAGGGAGGGAGGGGTGAGGGAGGGAGAGAGAGGGAGGGAGGGAGGGAGGGAGGGAGGGAGGGAGGGAGGGAGGGAGGGAGGGAGGGAGGGGTAAAACATTTAAAGATCTGAATCAGAGATAGAGGACACACCCTCCCAGTCAGACATCCCTAGGTCATACAGGAAATGTTGCTCATTGAAAGTTATGACATGTCTTCGTGCATACCTCTAATGCAGGCAATGGAACAATAGTCACAATGTTAATCTATATTTGAACCCCTGCTCTCATCCTTGGCCTCTGACCTTTAACCCCCGTCTGTAGTTAAATGGAGGAGCGGGACAGAAGCCGCTCCCCGTCCCGCAGGACCAGTCGGGTGGAGCAGGTGGTGGGGCGATGGCTACGACGCTCCAGGGATTCCAGCAGCAGGTTAGTACTAACCAGGTCAGCCACGTAACACAGTTAGCTTTGGCATTAGGCCTGGCTAGTTTGGGTTTGACTGGGATAGCCAGGGAGCTAGTAATGGCTTTGTCTGGGTTAGGCCTGCGGGGTAGAAATGGGTTCGTCTGGGTTAGGCCTGGGGTCTAGTAATGGGTTTGTCTAAATGGTTTTATTTGGGTTAGGCCTAGTTATTCAAGGCAATATTGGACATCATCTGTTGGAGACTATTATGAGGAAGTGTTTCCTTGTTTGTTTTGATTGGCTGATACCTTGTCCTCTGGCTGATACCTGGTCTCTACCCCAATCAGAGAGCGTATCCTGGTAGATGGGAAGGCGGCTGCGGGGGGAGAGTCTAGCGGTCAGGATCAGAAGAACAGCTACCCGGTTAGACTGACCGTCCAGATCCTACGAGACCCCCTCCTCAACACTCATGGAATCACCCTGACACCTCAGACACCCATACTGGTGCAGGACATCACCCCAGGTAGGCTACATAAACATGACATAGGACTATCATAACCTGACATAGAACTATCATAACCTGACATAGGACTATCATAACCTGACATAGGACTATCATAACCCTGACATAGGACTATCATAACCCTGACATAGGACTATCATAACCCTGACATAGGACCATCATAACCCTGACATAGGACTATATTGTGCTGTCATGAGCTTGGGACCGCTGGACAGATTAATTTAACAATCAACATCTGATGAGAAAAACAGCAAGAGAAAAAAACAAACATATGGTTTCAGAGTCACTTGAAGATTTGATTTAATAATTTGGTTGGTTGGGTGGCAGAATTAGTTAGTTATTAGTTATTAGTTATCAGACCAATTAGTTATGCTGTTGAATTCAGGTGGCAGTCTTTTGACCAATCATCCTTTGCTAAACTGAGATCCTGGCAGTCTTGCTAGTGATTACTCCATCAGGTGCAGGATCCAACTACATCTATGATCAAATTATTGAATCCGATTGTGATGTCATTGAGATTGACAAGCTGTACAGAAAAGGGAGAAGAGGGGTTTTGTGTGGTTCCATAGGCTCCATTAGGGTTTGTGTTGTTATAAGCCCAGGTGGAGACTGAGGGTGGGTCGCTAATGGCACCCGATTCCCTATATAGTGTACAACTTTTGACCAGAGTCCTAGTAGTGCCCTATAGAGAACAGGGTGCCATTTGGGACACAGTGAGAGGAGGGGGAAGGTTGCTGAGCTAGTGGAAGTATCGCTGGTGTGTGTGTGGTGGTGGTTACAGTAATGAGAGGAACGGTTCATGGGAGATCAATAGGACAACAAAGGGTTTATCCTCATATGCTGTATAGTACCTACAGTAGGGCCCTGTGTGTATGGATGTGTATAGACTACCCTCACAGACCTACTGTATATAGACTACCCTCACAGACCTACTGTATATAGACTACCCTCACAGACCTACTGTATATAGACTACCCTCACAGACCTACTGTATATAGACTACCCTCACAGACCTACTGTATATAGACTACCCTCACAGACCTACTGTATATAGACTACCCTCACAGACCTACTGTATATAGACTACCCTCACAGACCTACTGTATATAGACTACCCTCACGGACCTACTGTATATAGACTACCCTCACAGACCTACTGTATATAGACTACCCTCATAGACCTACTGTATATAGACTACCCTCACAGACCTACTGTATATAGACTACCCTCACAGACCTACTGTATATAGACTACCCTCACAGACCTACTGTATATAGACTACCCTCACAGACCTACTGTATATAGACTACCCTCACAGACCTACTGTATATAGACTACCCTCACAGACCTACTGTATATAGACTACCCTCACAGACCTACTGTATATAGACTACCCTCACAGACCTACTGTATATAGACTACCCTCACAGACCTACTGTATATAGACTACCCTCACAGACCTACTATATATAGACTACCCTCACAGACGTACTGTATATAGACCACCCTCACAGACCTACTGTATATAGACTACCCTCACAGACCTACTGTAAATACAGTGGGGCAGAAAAGTATTTAGTCAGCCACCAATTGTGCAAGTTCTCCCACTTAAAAAGATGAGAGAGGCCTGTAATTTTCATCATAGGTACACTTAAACTATGACAGACAGCTAGTCTGACTGGGGACAGCTAGTCTAACTGGGGACAGCTAGTCTTACTGGGGACAGTTAGTCTGACTGGGGACAGCTAGTCTAACTGGGGACAGCTAGTCTAACTGGGGACAGCTAGTCTTACTGGGGACAGTTAGTCTGACTGGGGACAGCTAGTCTAACTGGGGACAGCTAGTCTGACTGGGGACAGCTAGTCTTACTGGGGACAGCTAGTCTAACTAGGGACAGCTAGTCTAACTGGAGACAGCTAGTCTTACTGGGGAAAGCTAGTCTAACTGGGGACAGCTAGTCTAACTGGGGACAGCTAGTCTAAATTGGGGACAGCTAGTCTTACTGTGGACAGCTAGTCTAACTGGAGACAGCTAGTCTTACTGGGGACAGCTAGTCTAACTGGGGACAGCTAGTCTTACTGTGGACAGCTAGTCTTACTGTGGGCAGCTACTCTTACTGGAGACAGCTAGTCTAACTGGAGACAGCTAGTCTAACTGGGGACAGCTAGTCTTACTGGGGACAGCTAGTCTTACTAGGGACAGCTAGTCTAACTGGAGACAGCTAGTCTTACTGGGGAAAGCTAGTCTAACTGGGGACAGCTAGTCTAACTGGGGACAGCTAGTCTAACTTGGGGACAGCTAGTCTTACTGTGGACAGCTAGTCTAACTGGAGACAGCTAGTCTTACTGGGGACAGCTAGTCTAACTAGGGACAGCTAGTCTAACTGGGGACAGCTAGTCTTACTGTGGACAGCTAGTCTTACTGGGGACAGCTAGTCTTACTGGGGACAGCTAGTCTAACTGGGGACAGCTAGTCTTACTGGGGATAGCTATTCTAACTGGAGACAGCTAGTCTTACTGGGGACAGCTAGTCTAACTGGGGACAGCTAGTCTAACTGGAGACAGCTAGTACATAAACACAACCAGTAGGTCACATGGGGTACATAAACACAACCAGTAGGTCACATGGGGTACATAAACACAACCAGTAGGTCACATGGGGTACATAAACACAACCAGTAGGGCACATGGGGTACATAAACACAACCAGTAGGACACATGGGGTACATACACACAACCAGTAGGTCACATGGGGTACATAAACACAACCAGTAGGTCACATGGGGTACATAAACACAACCAGTAGGTCACATGGGGGAGGGGCGTTGTGCTTTTTTGTTTTTTGTAACCACGTTTGCTGTTCCTCTGCGCCACATCAGATGGACACACACACTACAGATAGTAACGGCCCCCTGAGGCTGGGCTCTCTGGCACTGATCTCAGTAATACCACCATCTGTCTCTGTCTCTCTGTCCCTGTTGCTCTGCCCTCCCTCCTGTTGACTCAAAAACCCTGAGAGTCAGAGACAGAGAGTCAGATAGAGAGAGAGAGAGAAAGTTAGAGAGAGAGAGAGGGAGAGAGTCAGAGAGAGAGAGAGTCAGAGAGAGTCAGAGACAGAGAGAGAGTCAGAGAGAGAGAGAGAGAGTCAGAGACAGAGAGAGAGTCAGAGAGAGAGAGCGAGTCAGAGAGAGAGTCAGAGAGAGAGAGAGGGAGAGAGTCAGAGACAGAGAGAGTCAGAGAGAGAGTCAGGGAGAGAGAGAGAGTCAGAGACAGAGACAGAGTCAGAGAGAGAGTCAGAGAGAGTCAGAGACAGAGAGAGAGTCAGAGAGAGAGTCAGAGAGAGAGAGAGAGTCAGAGACAGAGAGTGTGAATCCTTTATCAGCAATGATCTGTTATATACTCTGTTGATCAAGATGATGAGGAAGAGGATCCTGTGTGTTTGTGTGTGGGTAGCGGGGCCGGCTGATGGAAGGCTCGTCCCTGGCGACCAGGTCGTAAAGATTAACAATGTTGCCGTCGACGACCTGACCCCAGAGCAAGCGGCTGACCTCATCAGGTACAATAACACACACGCACAAACACACACACACACGCATGCATACATACTCACAAACACACAAGCATTTATTTATCATATTGACCCCCACTCTCTGTCCCTCTCTCTGTCTCTCCCTCTCTCTCTCTCTCTCTCTCTCTCTCTCTCTCTGTCTCTCTCTCTCTCCCTCCCCCTAGGGAGTGTCAGCACTCTGTGATGATAACGGTCCTCAGAAACTCAGCGGTGAGTCACTATGTTTTCCATGTTGTATTCTTCCTTCAGTTAACAGTTGCTCTCTTCATCAACAGAGAAACCACACACACACACCCAGGTGCTCCATCATGGTTCCCCACAGGCAGCAGAGTGTTGTCACGCCTTTATTATGACCTAGTAGTGTGGCCTCGGCGTGTGTGTGTGTGTGTGTGTGGCCTCGGCGTGTGTGTGTCTGCTTGCCTGCGTGTTGATGAATGGGCAACTGCAGATATTTTTAACAACACACTTTATCCATTAGGAACACTGACTCTTTTCAACAACAACACACATAGTTTTCCCCATTAGGAACACTGACTCTTCTCAACAACAACACACATAGTTTTATCCATTAGGAACACTCCCTGGATGTGTTGCAGTGGCTGGCGTTACCTACAGTGGAGAAACCCCAACAACATTTACGTTTGTCTGAGATCATTGTCTCTGAGGTTCTGTTGTTTATCAGCCTGTTGGGTTGATCAGTCAGATTAGTGTCTCTGAGGTTCTGTTGTTTATCAGCCTGTTGGGTTGATCAGTCAGATTAGTGTCTCTGAGGTTCTGTTGTTTATCAGCCTGTTGGGTTGATCAGTCAGATTAGTGTCTCTGAGGTTCTGTTGTTTATCAGCCTGTTGGGTTGATCAGTCAGACTCGTGTCTCTGAGGTTCTGTTGTTTATCAGCCTGTTGGGTTGATCAGTCAGACTCGTGTCTCTGAGGTTCTGTTGTTTATCAGCCTGTTGGGTTGATCAGTCAGATTAGTGTCTCTGAGGTTCTGTTGTTTATCCACTACCTGTTAGTTTTCAGATCTAGATTTTTTTAGGGTTTACTGACACTTTATTTAGACAGGTATAGAAACAGATTGATATACAGGAAGGAGGCAGACAACAGGAAGGAGAAGGGGTTTGAACCCGGATAGGGTGAGGAGAATGTTATTTGTCTATGCTGTGAGCATTACCGCTAAACCACAGTTTGTGCAGTCTGTGTCCTTGTGCCTTTTGGAAACTCTGTCTAATTTCTCCTCCTGTGGTTTCCCAGGGACCCAAGTCCTAATTTCTCCTCCTGTGGTTTCTCAGGGACCCAAGTCCTAATTTCTCCTCCTGTGGCTTCTCAGGGACCCAAGTCCTAATTTCTCCTCCTGTGGTTTCTCAGGGACCCAAGTCCTAATTTCTCCTCCTGTGGTTTCTCAGGGACCCAAGTCCTAATTTCTCCTCCTGTGGTTTCTCAGGGACCCAAGTCCTAATTTCTCCTCCTGTGGTTTCTCAGGGACCCAAGTCCTAATTTCTCCTCCTGTGGTTTCTCAGGGACCCAAGTCTTCCTTCATCACCCCAGAAAAGAGAGCTAAACTCCGGTCCAACCCGGTCAAAGTTCGCTTTGCTGAGGAGGTTGAGGTCAATAGTCACTCTCAGGTACGTCAGACTCTTAACGACACCCTATTGTCACTGCCTGATGTGTTATAAGCCCTTTATGAAGCTGTTGTGTCATATCTGTCCAGGATTCATGTATGATCTAGTCTATGCAGTGACTTCTAGAGCACCAGATGGACATGTCTGTTAATGCTTTATGGAGCTGACATGACTGCTGTATGGAGCCAGTCGCAAGTGGTTTATCTCTCAGCCATATGACAACCCCATATTCCTCCCTATCCTCACTGCTTGGCTTTCACTGTGGTTTAGATGTCCTGTCCCTGTAGATGTCCTGTCCCTTTAGATGTCCTGTCCCTTTAGATGTCCTGTCCCTGTAGATGTCCTGTCCCTTTAGATGTCCTGTCCCTTTAGATGTCCCTTTAGATGTCCCTTTAGATGTCCCTTTAGATGTCCTGTCCCTTTAGATGTCCTGTCCCTTTAGATGTCCTGTCCCTTCAGAGGTCCTGTCCCTTTAGATGTCCTGTCCCTGTAGATGTCCTGTCCCTGTAGATGTCCTGTCCCTTTAGATGTCCCTGTAGATGTCCTGTCCCTTTAGATGTCCTGTCCCTGTAGATGTCCTGTCCCTTTAGATGTCCTGTCCCTGTAGATGTCCTGTCCCTTTAGATGTCCTGTCCCTTTATATGTCCTGTCCCTTTAGATGTCCTGTCCCTGTAGATATCCTGTCCCTTTAGATGTCCTGTCCCTTTAGATGTCCTGTCCCTTTAGATGTCCTGTCCCTTTAGATGTCCCTTTAGATGTCCTGTCCCTTTAGATGTCCTGTCCCTTTAGATGTCCTGTCCATTTAGATGTCCTGTCCCTTTAGATGTCCTGTCCCTTTAGATGTCCTGTCCCTTTAGATGTCCCTTTATAGATGTCCTGTCACTTTAGATGTCCTGTCCCTTTAGATGTCCTGTCCATTTAGATGTCCTGTCCCTTTAGATGTCCTGTCCATTTAGATCTCCTGTCCCTGTAGATGTCCTGTCCCTTTAGATATCCTGTCCCTTTAGATGTCCTGTCCCTTTAGATGTCCCTTTAGATGTCCCTTTAGATGTCCTGTCCCTTTAGATGTCCTGTCCCTTTAGATGTCCCTTTAGATGTCCCTTTAGATGTCCTGTCCCTTTAGATGTCCTGTTCCTGTAGATGTCCTGCCCCTTTAGATGTCCCTTTAGATGTCCTGTCCCTTTAGATTACCCTTTAGATGTCCTGTCCCTTTAGATGTCCTGTCCCTTTAGATGTCCTGTCCCTGTAGATGTCCCTTTAGATGTCCTGTCCCTTTAGATGTCCTGTCCCTGTAGATGTCCCTTTAGATGTCCTGTCCCTTTAGATGTCCTGTCCCCGTAGATGTCCCTTTAGATGTCCTGTCCCTGTAGATGTCCCTTTAGATGTCCTTTCCCTGTTGATGTCCCTTTAGATGTCCTGTCCCTTTAGATGTCCTGTCCCTTTAGATATCCTGTCCCTGTAGATGTCCTGTCCCTTTTGATGTCCTGTCCCTTTAGATGTCCTGTCCCTTTAGATGTCCTGTCCCTGTAGATGTCCCTTTAGATGTCCTGTCCCTTTAGATGTCCTGTCCATTTAGATGTCCTGTCCCTTTAGATGTCCTGTCCCTTTAGATGTCCCTTTAGATGTCCTGTCACTTTAGATGTCCTGTCCCTTTAGATGTCCTGTCCATTTAGATGTCCTGTCCCTTTAGATGTCCTGTCCCTTTAGATGTCCTGTCCCTTTAGATGTCCTGTCCATTTAGATGTCCTGTCCCTTTAGATGTCCTGTCCCTGTAGATGTCCTGTCCCTTTAGATGTCCTGTCCCTTTAGATGTCCTGTCCATTTAGATGTCCTGTCCCTTTAGATGTCCTGTCCCTGTAGATGTCCTGTCCCTTTAGATGTCCTGTCCCTTTAGATGTCCTGTCCCTTTAGATGTCCCTTTAGATGTCCTGTCCCTTTAGATGTCCTGTCCCTGTAGATGTCCCTTTAGATGTCCTGTCCCTGTTGATGTCCCTTTAGATGTCCTGTCCCTGTTGATGTCCCTTTAGATGTCCTGTCCCTTTAGATGTCCTGTCCCTTTAGATGTCCTGTCCCTGTAGATGTCCTGTCCCTTTAGATGTCCTGTCCCTTTAGATGTCCTGTCCCTTTAGATGTCCTGTCCCTTTAGATGTCCCTTTAGATGTCCCATCCCTTTAGATGTCCTGTCCCTGTAGATGTCCCTTTAGATGTCCTGTCCCTTTAGATGTCCTGTCCCTTTAGATGTCCTGTCCCTGTAGATGTCCCTTTAGATGTCCTGTCCCTTTAGATGTCCTGTCCCTGTAGATGTCCCTTTAGATGTCCTGTCCCTGTAGATGTCCCTTTAGATGTCCTGTCCCTTTAGATGTCCTGTCCCTGTAGATGTCCTGTCCCTTTAGATGTCCTGTCCCTTTAGATGTCCTGTTCCTTTAGATGTCCTTTCCCTTTAGATGTCCTGTCCCTTTAGATGTCCTGTCCCTTTAGAGGTCCTGTCCCTTTCCTGTAAATACAAGTGAGAAGGAACAAGCTCCCCGTAGGACTCCATACAGAAAGGAACAAGCTCCCTGGAGGACTCCATACAGAAAGGAACAAGCTCCCTGGAGGACTCCATACAGAAAGGAACAAGCTCCCTGGAGGACTCCATACAGAAAGGAACAAGCTCCCTGGAGGACTCCATACAGAAAGGAACAAGCTCCCTGTAGGACTCCATACAGAAAGGAACAAGCTCCCTGGAGGACTCCATACAGAAAGGAACAAGCTCCCTGGAGGACTCCATACAGAAAGGAACAAGCTCCCTGGAGGACTCCATACAGAAAGGAACAAGCTCCCTGGAGGACTCCATACAGAAAGGAACAAGCTCCCTGGAGGACTCCATACAGAAAGGAACAAGCTCCCTGGAGGACTCCATACAGAAAGGAACAAGCTCCCTGTAGGACTCCATACAGAAAGGAACAAGCTCCCTGGAGGACTCCATACAGAAAGGAACAAGCTCCCTGGAGGACTCCATACAGAAAGGAACAAGCTCCCTGGAGGACTCCATACAGAAAGGAACAAGCTCCCTGGAGGACTCCATACAGAAAGGAACAAGCTCCCTGGAGGACTCCATACAGAAAGGAACAAGCTCCCTGTAGGACTCCATACAGAAAGGAACAAGCTCCCTGTAGGACTCCATACAGAAAGGAACAAGCTCCCTGGAGGACTCCATACAGAAAGGAACAAGCTCCCTGGAGGACTCCATACAGAAAGGAACAAGCTCCCTGGAGGACTCCATACAGAAAGGAACAAGCTCCCTGGAGGACTCCATACAGAAAGGAACAAGCTCCATGGAGGACTCCATACAGAAAGGAACAAGCTCCCTGGAGGACTCCATACAGAAAGGAACAAGCTCCCTGGAGGACTCCATACAGAAAGGAACAAGCTCCCTGGAGGACTCCATACAGAAAGGAACAAGCTCCCTGGAGGACTCCATACAGAAAGGAACAAGCTCCCTGGAGGACTCCATACAGAAAGGAACAAGCTCCCTGGAGGACTACATACAGAAAGGAACAAGCTCCCTGGAGGACTCCATACAGAAAGGAACAAGCTCCCTGGAGGACTCCATACAGAAAGGAACAAGCTCCCTGGAGGAATCCATACAGAAAGGAACAAGCTCCCTGGAGGACTCCATACAGAAAGGAACAGACAAGAGGGGGGACCACAAGCTTCCGCTAGTGATCAGAGACAGAGGCTGCATCTCAAGTCCCTACAAAGTGTACTACTGTTGACCAGGTCCCTATTCCCTATATACTGTACTACTAGTGACCAGAGCCATATTCACTATATAGTGTACTACTGTTGACCAGAGCCCTATTCCCTATATAGTGTACTACTAGTGACCAGAGCCATATTCCCTATATAGTGTACTACTGTTGACCAGGGCCCTGTTCCCTACACAGTGTAATACTGTTTACCAGGGCCCTGTTCCCTACACAGTGTAATACTGTTGACCAGGGCCCTATTCCCTATATATAGTGTACTACTGTTGACCAGAGCCCTATTCCCTATATAGTGTACTACTGTTGACCAGGGCCCTATTCCCTATATAGTGTACTACTGTTGACCAGGGCCCTATTCCCTATATAGTGTACTACTGTTGACCAGGGCCCTATTCCCTATATAGTGTACTACTGTTGACCAGAACTTTGGCATATAGGATATAGGTTCCCATTTGGGACTCATACGGAGACAGAGTGGTCGTATCGAGGGCTGGATGATTCCCTGATTACAGGAGAAAACGCTGAGTTTACACAACATGAGGAAAACTTGCTCTTTCCATGACACAGACTGACCAGGTGAATCCAGGTGAAAGATATGATCCCTTGTTGATGTCACCTGTTAAATCCACTTCAATCAGTGTAGATGAAGGGGAGGAGACCTGGTTAAAGATGAAGGGGAGGAGACCTGGTTAAAGATGAAGGGGAGGAGACCTGGTTAAAGATGAAGGGGAGGAGACCTGGTTAAAGATTAAGGGGAGGAGACCTGGTTAAAGATGAAGGGGAGGAGACCTGGTTAAAGATGAAGGGGAGGAGACCTGGTTAAAGATGAAGGGGAGGAGACGGGTTAAAGAAGGATTTTATGCCTTGAGACAATTCAAACATGGATTGTGTGTGTACCATTCAGAGGGTGAATGGACATATTTAAGTATCTTTGAACGGGGTATGGTAGTAGGTGCCAGGCGCACCAGTTTTTGTCAAGAACTGCAACGCTGCTGGGTTTTTCACACTCAACAGTTGCCCGTGTGTATCAAGAATGGTTCATCACCCAAAGGACATCCATCCAACTTGACACAACTGTGGGAATAATTGGAGTCAACATGGGCCAGCCTCGCTGTGGAACGATTTCAACACATTGTAGAGTCCATAGCCCGATAAATTGAGGCTGTTCTGAGGGCAAAGGGAGGATGCAACTCAATATTAGGAAGGTGTTGTTCTGTATACTCAGTGTAAACGCACTATTAACGATTAGAGGGGAGCAGAGAGAAGGGTGGAGGGGGAGAGAGAGAGAGAAGGGTGGGGGAGGAAGGGAGCGGAGCGAGGGGTGGAGAGAGAGAGAGAGTGAGAGAGAAAGGGTTGGAGGAAGAGAGAGAAAGCAAGAGAGAGAGAGAGAGAGGTGGAGGGAGAATGAAAGAGAGATGAGAGGGGGGGTGGAGCGAGAGAGAGAGAACAACAGGAAGAGATTGAGTGGTTGGATCAATGCCAGTCTGATTCCCTTCAGAACAGCTGTGATTACAGAAGAATAATGTATTGAAAGGGAGGAGGAGAGAGTGGAAGAGAGGGGGTGAGAGGAGGAACATAAAGAGGGAGGGAGAGACATGAAAAACACAGTATAATAGACAGAGAGACAGATGGAGAAAGACAGATGGAAAGAGACAGAGAGACAGAGAAAGGCAGATATATATTTAGAGAGAGAGACAGAGAGAGAGGCAGATATATATTTAGAGAGAGAGACAGAGAGAGAGGCAGATATATATTTAGACAGAGAGACAGAGAGACAGATATATATTTAGACAGAGAGACAGAGAGAGAAGCAGATATATATTTAGAGAGAGAGAACCTATATTTATGTTTATTTATTTTCCCTTTCGTACTTTAACTATTTGCACATCGTTACAACATTGTTTATGGACATAATATGACATTTGAAATGTCTTTATTCTTATGGAATTTTTGTAAGTGTAATGTTTACTGTAATGTTTTTGTAAGTGTAATGTTTACTAATTTTTTATTTATTTTTTTATTATTATTTATTTTTTATTTATTTATTCATTTCACTTTTGTTTATCTTCTATTTCACTTGCTTTGGCAACGTAAACATACTTTTCCCAAGCCAATAAAGCACTTACGTTGAATTGAGAGAGACAGAGACACAGAGAGACAGACAGAGAGAGAGATACCGTGGGATATGCGTCAACAGCAGCCATGGGAAAATCTTCTGCATTATCATTATCATTATTAACAGCAGACTCGTACATTTCGTCTGTGAAAAACAATGTACTGAGCAATTGTCAAATTGGCTTTTTGCCAAATTACCGTACAACAGACCACATATTCACCCCGCAGACCTTAATTGACAAACAAACAAACCCAACAAAGGCAAAGTCTTCTCATGCTTTGTTGATTTCTAAAAAGCTTTTGATTTGGCACGAATGCCTGCTATACAAATTGATGGAAAGTTGTGTTGGGGGAAAAACATACAACATCATAAAATTAATCTACATAAACAACAAGTGTGTAAAATAAATTTAAAAAAAACACATTTCTTTCCACAGGGCCAGGGGGTGAGACAGGGATGCACCTTAAGCCCCACCCTCTTCAACATATATATCAACAAATTGGCAAGGGCACTAGAACAGTCTGCAGCACCCGGCCTCACTCTACTAGAATCTGAAGTCAAATGTCTACTGTTTGCTGATGATCTGGTGCTTCTGTCTCCAACTAAGGAGGGCCTACAGCAGCACCTAGATCTTCTGCACAGATTCTGTCAGACCTGGGCCCTGACTGTAAATCAAAAAAGGTCCAGTTACCACAGATACAAATTCCATCTAGACACCGTTGCCCTAGAGCACACAAAAACTATATAGTTGAAGTCGGAAGTTTACATGCACCTTAGCTAAATACATTTAAAGTCAGTTTTTCACAATTCCTGACATTTAATCCTAGTCAAAATTCCCTGTCTTAGGTGAGTTAGGATCACCACTTTAAAGAATGTGAAATGTCAGAATAATAGTAGAGAGAATGATATATTTCAGCTTTTATTTCTTTCATCACATTCCCAGTGGGTCACAAGTTTACATACACTCAATTAGTATTTGGTAACATTGCCTTTAAATTGTTTAACTTGGGTCAAATGTCTCAGGTAACCTTCCACAAGCTTCCCACAATAAGTTGGGTGAATTTTGGCCCATTCCTCCTGACAGAGCTGGTGTAACTGAGTCATGTTTGTAGGCCTCCTTGCTCGCACATGCTTTTTCAGTTCTGCACACACATTTTCTATAGGATTGAGGTCAGGACTTTATGATGGCCACTCCAATACCTTGACTTTGTTGTCCTTAAGCCATTTTGCCACAACTTTGGAAGTATGCTTGGGGTCATTGTCCATTTGGAAGCCCATTTTCGACCAAGCTTTAACTTCCTGACTAATGCCTTGAGATGTTGCTTCAGTATATCCACATAATTTTCCTCCTCATGACGCCATCTATTTTGTAAAGTGCACCAGTCCCTCCTGCAGCAAAGCACCTCCCCAACACGATGCTGCCACCCCTGTGCTTAACAGTTGGGATGGAGTTCTTCGCCTTGCTAGTGTCCCCCTTTTTCCTCCAAACTTAATGATGATCATTATGGCCAAACAGTTCTATTTTTGTTTCATCAGACCAGGCGACATTTCTCCAAAAAGTACAATCTTTGTCCCCATGTGCAGTTGCAAAACGTAGTCTGGCTTTTTTATGTTGGTTTTGGAGCAGTGGCTCCTACCTTGCTAATTTGAACATGCAACGTTTCGGTTACTAGTCCAACGCTCTAACCACTAGCCTACCCTTATACTTGCTATTGTTTGTTCAGATGAACGTGGTCCCTTCAGGCATTTGGAAATTACTCCCAAGGATGAACCGGACTTGTGGAGGTCAACAATTCTTTTTCTGAGGTCTTGGCTGATTTCTTTTGATTTCCCAAGATGTCAAGCAAAGAGGCACTGAGTTTGAAGGTAGGCCTTGAAATACATCCATAGGTACACCTCCAATTGACTCAAATGATGTCAATTAGCCTATCAGAAACTGCTAAGCCCTGGCATAATTTTCTAGAATTTTCCAAGCTGTTTAACCTCACTAGGGGACACTAGCGTCCCACCTGGCCAACATCCACTGAAATTGCAGAGCGCCAAATTCAAAAACAGAAATAATCATTGTAAAAATTCATAAAACATACAAGTGTTATGCATCGGTTTGAAGATGAACTTCTTGTTAATCCAAACACGGTGTCAGATTTCAAAAAGGCTTTACGGCGAAAGCAAACTATGCGATTATCTCAGAACAGCAAACAAATCATTACAAACAGTTAGCAGCCAAGTAGAGAAGTTACACAAGTCAGAAATAGTGATAAAAATGTATCACTTTCCTTTGATGATCTTCATATGGTTGCACTCACGAGACTCCCGTTTACTCAATGAATGTTCGCTTTGTTCAATAAAGTCTCTCTTTTTATCCAAACCCCCCCCCCGTTTTGTTCAGTAATCCACAGGCTCAAACACAGTCACAACAGGCACACGAAACATCCAAATAGTATCCGTAAAGTTCGTAGAGACATGTCAAACGATGTTTATAATCAATCCTCAGGTTGTTTTTAGCCTAAATAATCGATAATATTTCAACCGGACAATAACGTTGTGAATATAAAAGGTAAACAAGAAAGGCGCACCCTCGGTCTCGCGCATGAAAAAGCTCTGGGCCACTGCAGTGTTCACTCATTCAGAGAGGTCTTACTCCCTCATTTTTCAGAATACAAGCCTGAAACAATTTCTAAAGACTGTTGACCTCTAGTGGAAGCCATGGGAAGCGCAATTTGAGTTTTAAGTCAATGGATACTGTAATGGCATTCAATAGAAAACTTCAAACATAAAATATATTTTTCTCAGGTTTTTGCCTGCCATATCAGTTATGTTATACTCACAGACATTGTTCTAACAGTTTTGGAAACTTTAGGGTGTTACCTTTCCAAATCTACCAATCATATGCATATCAGCTTCTGGGCCTGAGTAGCAGGCAGTTTACTTTGGGCATGCTTTTCATCCGTAAGTGAAAATACTACCCCTACCCTAGTGAAGTTAAAGGCACAGTCAATTTAGTGTATGTAAACTTCTGACCCACTGAAATTGTGATACAATGAATTATAAGTGAAATAATCTGTCTGTAAACAATTGTTGGAAAAATTACTTGTGTCATGCACAAAGTAGATGTCCTTACCGATTTACCACAACTATAGTTTGTTAACAAGACATGTGTGAAGTAGTTGAAAAACTGTGTCTCCAACCTAAGTGTATGTAAACTTCCAACTTCAACTGTACCTCGGCCTAAACATCAGCACCACAGGTAACTTCTACAAAGCTGTGAACGATCTGAGAGACAAGGCAAGAAGTGCCTTCTATGCCATCAAAAGGAACATACCAAGGATCTGGCAAAAAATACCTGAATCAGTTATCGAACCCTTTGCCCTTTATGGTTGTGAGGTCTGGGGTCCGCTCACCAACCATGAATTCACAAAATGGGACAAACACCAAATTGAGACTCTGCAGGCAGAATTCTGCTAAAATATCCTCTGTGTACAAAGTAAAACACCAAATGTCTTCTTTCTTTTGGAACTTTAATAAGTGTAATGTTTACAGTTCATTTTTTGTTGTTTATTATTTATTGCACTTGCTTTGGCAATGAAAGCATATGTTTCCCATGCCAATAAAGCCCTTCATGTGAAATTGTCACGAGAATGTCTCAATGGTTGAACTCGGTTATCCCTCAAGCTTTGTCTATTTCCCAGAGGTCGTACATCTCCGGTTAATAAAGAATTAGACAAAGTCTCAGATTATGCAATAGATCAATACTTTATTCAGAGAGCGCTCTGTCTTCAAAATGAGAACACAATCTTTTTACAGCACACACACACACAAGAACTCACATCAGTAGAAACTCCACCTCTCTTTAGATGGGCTGTATTTTTCCAGAGTTCACATACGTTGTTAATCACACTTCTGCAACATGTTTCATTATCTTCTTCAAGTCTAACCATTTCTAACAGTGTTTCCCCTCCCTAGGGTGGGGAGGCCTCTTTCCAGTGATTAGTTTCACTGTTATCACAAGTCGACAGTTGTCCTTGAATGTCTCAACTCTACCCAGCTCATATTGCGAAATAGTAACACAATGGCCTAGTCACACAAATGATTGAATTATGACTCAACACATTTCATACAATGATATGGTTTCAGGGTGGAACACTTTAGTCATTATCTTAAACATACAAATGATTCTATCAGAAATTGAAATTGAGAGCCAGAGAGAGAGACAGACATCCACTCTAAAACGTAAAGGTTCCTGGAGCATCCTTTAGGGGTTCTTCACATAACCCCTTTTAATGGATCCTCAACAAGAAAATACTATTATTATTACTATTATCACCACAGGCCCAGGTAGCTTATTTGTCACCCCCCCCCCCCCCCCCCTTCTCTAATATGTATCTGATACCAGTAAAAGTATTTAGCTAATAATAACACACCCTTATTTCCTGATTCATCTGGTTTCCAGGGCAACTCGCTGCTCTTCCTCCCCAACGTTCTAAAGGTGTATCTGGAGAACGGACAGACTAAGGCCTTCAAGTTTGAACCCAACACCACTGTCAAGGTAACTATATCATACACATACTACACTATCATATTATAAGTATAATCCTGGGTGATACTACTAATATAATATGTGACCAATAACATCTGCTAAATTTGTGTATGTGACCAATAAAATTTGATTTGATTTGTTAATAAGGAACTTTACTGGGGCGCGTTGGGCCAGTAACCGAAAGGTTGCTAGATCGAATCCCCGAGCTGACAAAATAAAACTCTGTCGTTCTGCCCCTGAACAAGGCAGTTAACCCACTGTTCCCCTGAACAAGGCAGTTAACCCACTGTTCCCCTGAACAAGGCAGTTAACCCACTGTTCCCCTGAACAAGGCAGTTAAATACTGTCTACTAGTGTCCTGTCCAGGGGTGAACATGAACATCAAGCTGCCTCACACTACAGAAGCAGATAGACTCCTCCTCTACATGCTGTCCTGGCTCAGACAATAGACTCCTCCTCTACAGGCCGTCCTGGCTCTGACAGTAGACTCCTCCTCTACAGGCCGTCCTGGCTCTGACAATAGACTCCTCCTCTACAGGCTGTCCTGGCTCAGACAATAGACTCCTCCTCTACGGGCCGTCCTGGTTCAGACAATAGACTCCTCCTCTACAGACCGTCCTGGTTCAGACAATAGACTCCTCCTCTACAGGCCGTTCTGGTTCAGACAATATAGACTCCTCCTCTACAGGCTGTCCTGGCTCAACCTCAACCATATAGTTTAACTGGCCTAACAAATCAGTGTCCTGTCTCCTGTTCTGTCTGTTTCCCAGGACATAGTGATGACCCTGTCTCCTGTTCTGTCTGTTTCCCAGGACATAGTGATGACCCTGTCTCCTGTTCTGTCTGTTTCCCAGGACATAGTGATGACCCTGTCTCCTGTTCTGTCTGTTTCCCAGGACATAGTGATGACCCTGTCTCCTGTTCTGTCTGGTTCCTCCCAGGACATAGTGATGACCCTGTCTCCTGTTCTGTCTGTTTCCCAGGACATAGTGATGACCCTGTCTCCTGTTCTGTCTGTTTCCCAGGACATAGTGATGACCCTGTCTCCTGTTCTGTCTGTTTCCCAGGACATAGTGAAGACCCTGTCTCCTGTTCTGTCTGTTTCCCAGGACATAGTGATGACCCTGTCTCCTGTTCTGTCTGTTTCCCAGGACATAGTGATGACCCTGTCTCCTGTTCTGGCTGTTTCCCAGGACATAGTGATGACCCTGTCTCCTGTTCTGTCTGTTTCCCAGGACATAGTGATGACCCTGTCTCCTGTTCTGTCTGTTTCCTCCCAGGACATAGTGATGACCCTGTCTCCTGTTCTGTCTGGTTCCTCCCAGGACATAGTGATGACCCTGTCTCCTGTTCTGTCTGTTTCCCAGGACATAGTGATGACCCTGTCTCCTGTTCTGTCTGTTTCCCAGGACATAGTGATGACCCTGTCTCCTGTTCTGTCTGTTTCCCAGGACATAGTGATGACCCTGTCTCCTGTTCTGTCTGTTTCCCAGGACATAGTGATGACCCTGTCTCCTGTTCTGTCTGTTTCCCAGGACATAGTGATGACCCTGTCTCCTGTTCTGTCTGTTTCCCAGGACATAGTGATGACCCTGAAGGAGAAACTGTCTCTGTCTCGTATTGAACACTTCTCTTTGGTTCTGGAACAGAAGTATAGCATCAGTAAACTGCTGTTGCTACATGAAGAGGAGAGGATACAACAGGTACACTAACACACACACACACACACACACACACACACACACACACACACACACACACACACACACACACATACACACACACACACACACACAAAGTATAGCATCACTAAACTACTGTTACTACCTAAAGAGGACAGGATGCATCCTTTACACTCACACACCCTGTACCCCCGCGCCCCTCCCCTCTCTGTCCATCTCCAGGTGGTTCATCAGAAGGAAGTCCATGACTACAGATGTCTGTTCAGAGTGTGTTTTATACCCAGAGAACCTGAGCACCTGTTACAAGACGACCCCACTGCCTTCCAGTACCTCTACCTGCAGGTAGGTGTGTGTGTGTGTGTGTGTGTTCGTGTGTGTTTGTGTGTGTAACATGTGTGTGTGTGTGTGTGTGTGTGTGTGTGTGTGTGTAGGGTATAAATGACGTGCTACAGGAGCGTTTTGCAGTGGAGATGCGTTGCAACACGGCCCTGCGTCTGGCAGCCCTGCACATACAGGAGAGACTAGCCAGCTGTGGACAGTCACCTCGGACCAAACTCAAGATCATCACGTACGTCCCTCACGTCCCTCTATTAGAGCAGAACATTACAGCTGATCATAGTCCCTCTATTAGAGCAGAACATTACAGCTGATCATAGTCCCTCTATTAGAGCAGAACATTACAGCTGATCATAGTCCCTCTATTAGAGCAGAACATTACAGCTGATCATAGTCCCTCTATTAGAGCAGAACATTACAGCTGATCATAGTCCCTCTATTAGAGCAGAACATTACAGCTGATCATAGTCCCTCTATTAGAGCAGAACATTACAGCTGATCATAGTCCCTCTATTAGAACAGAACATTACATCTGATCATATTCCCTCTATTAGAACAGAACATTACAGCTGATCATATTCCCTCTATTAGAGCAGAACATTACAGCTGATCATATTCCCTCTATTAGAACAGAACATTACAGCTGATCATATTCCCTCTATTAGAGCAGAACATTACAGCTGATCATATTCCCTCTATTAGAACAGAACATTACAGCTGATCATATTCCCTATATTAGAGCAGAACATTACAGCTGATCATAGTCCCTCTATTAGAGCAGAACATTACAGCTGATCATAGTCCCTCTATTAGAACAGAACATTACAGCTGATCATAGTCCCTCTATTAGAACAGAACACTACAGCTGATCATAGTCCCTCTATTAGAGCAGAACATTACAGCTGATCATATTCCCTCTATTAGAACATAACATTACAGCTGATCATATTCCCTCTATTAGAGCAGAACATTACAGCTGATCATAGTCCCTCTATTAGAACAGAACATTACAGCTGATCATATTCCCTCTATTAGAACAGAACATTACAGCTGATCATAGTCCCTCTATTAGAACAGAACATTACAGCTGATCATAGTCCCTCTATTAGAACAGAACATTACAGCTGATCATATTCCCTCTATTAGAGCAGAACATTACAGCTGATCATATTCCCTCTATTAGAACAGAACATTACAGCTAATCATAGTCCCTCTATTAGAACAGAACATTACAGCTGATCATAGTCCCTCTATTAGAACAGAACATTACAGCTGATCATAGTCCCTCTATTAGAACAGAACATTACAGCTGATCATATTCCCTCTATTAGAACAGAACAGAACATTACAGCTGATCATAGTACCTCTATTAGAACAGAACATTACAGCTGATCATAGTCCCTCTATTAGAGCAGAACATTACAGCTGATCATATTCCCTCTATTAGAACAGAACCGAACATTACAGCTGATCATAGTCCCTCTATTAGAACAGAACATTACAGCTGATCATATTCCCTCTATTAGAACAGAACAGAACATTACAGCTGATCATATTTCCTCTATTAGAACAGAACAGAACATTACAGCTGATCATATTCCCTCTATTAGAGCAGAACATTACAGCTGATCATATTCCCTCTATTAGACCAGAACATTACAGCTGATCATATTCCCTCTATTAGAGCAGAACATTACAGCTGATCATATTCCCTCTATTAGAGCAGAACATTACAGCTGATCATATTCCCTCTATTAGAACAGAACATTACAGCTGATCATATTCCCTCTATTAGAACAGAACATTACAGCTGATCATAGTCCCTCTATTAGAACAGAACCGAACATTACAGCTGATCATAGTCCCTCTATTAGAACAGAACAGAACATTACAGCTGATCATATTCCCTCTATTAGAGCAGAACATTACAGCTGATCATATTCCCTCTATTAGAACAGAACATTACAGCTGATCATATTCCCTCTATTAGAACAAAACATTACAGCTGATCATAATCCCTCTATTAGAACAGAACATTACAGCTGATCATAGTCCCTCTATTAGAACAGAACATTACAGCTGATCATATTCCCTCTATTAGAACAGAACATTACAGCTGATCATATTCCCTCTATTAGAGCAGAACATTACAGCTGATCATATTCCCTCTATTAGAGCAGAACATTACAGCTGATCATATTCCCTCTATTAGAGCAGAACATTACAGCTGATCATATTCCCTCTATTAGAACAGAACATTACAGCTGATCATATTCCCTCTATTAGAACAGAACATTACAGCTGATCATAGTCCCTCTATTAGAACAGAACCGAACATTACAGCTGATCATAGTCCCTCTATTAGAACAGAACAGAACATTACAGCTGATCATATTCCCTCTATTAGAGCAGAACATTACAGCTGATCATATTCCCTCTATTAGAACAGAACATTACAGCTGATCATATTCCCTCTATTAGAACAAAACATTACAGCTGATCATAATCCCTCTATTAGAACAGAACATTACAGCTGATCATAGTCCCTCTATTAGAACAGAACATTACAGCTGATCATATTCCCTCTATTAGAACAGAACATTACAGCTGATCATATTCCCTCTATTAGAGCAGAACATTACAGCTGATCATAGTCCCTCTATTAGAACAGAACAGAACATTACAGCTGATCATAGTCCCTCTATTAGAACAGAACAGAACATTACAGCTGATCATAGTCCTTCTATTAGAGCAGAACATCACAGCTGATCATTGTCCCTCTATCTTCTCTACAGGAAGAGTTGGGGCATTGAGAACTTTATCTCTTCAACCCTCCTGAGGAACATGAGGGAAAAGGATCTGAGAAAGGCCATTGGCTATCACATGAAGAAGAGCCAATCACAAGAGCCAAAGCAGAAGGTGCTGTCGGCCAATCAGGCGAAGATTAACTACCTGGAGGAGCTGTGTGACCTCAAGTCCTTTGGCGGGAAGTCCTTCAGCGCCACCATGATGGTAGGAGAGAGATTACCTCTGTCTACTTATCTCTGTATCTCTAACATGATGGTAGGAGAGAGATTACCTCTATCTAGTTATCTCTGTATCTCTACCATGATGGTAGGAGAGAGATTACCTCTATCTAGTTATCTCTGTATCTCTACCATGATGGTAGTGGAGAGATTACCTCTGTCTAGTTATCTCTGTATCTCTACCATGATGGTAGGAGAGAGATTACCTCTATCTAGTTATCTCTGTATCTCTGCCATTATGGTAGGAGAGAGATGAGCTCTATCTAGTTATCTCTGTATCTCTACCATGATGGTAGGAGAGAGATTACCTCTATCTAGTTATCTCTGTATCTCTACCATGATGGTAGTGGAGAGATTACCTCTGTCTAGTTATCTCTGTATCTCTACCATGATGGTAAGAGAGAGATTACCTCTATCTAGTTATCTCTGTATCTCTGCCATTATGGTAGGAGAGAGATGAGCTCTATCTAGTTATCTCTGTATCTCTACCATGATGGTAGTGGAGAGATTACCTCTGTCTAGTTATCTCTGTCTATATTATGATGGTAGAAGAGAGATGAGCTCTATCTATCTCTAGTTATCTCTGTCTATACCATGATGGTAGAGGAGAGATGAGCTATATCTATCTCTAGTTATCTCTGTCTATATTATGATGGTAGAAGAGCGATGAGCTCTATCTATCTCTAGTTATCTCTGTCTATATCATGATGGTAGAAGAGCGATGAGCTCTATCTATCTCTAGTTATCTCTATCTATCTCATGATGGTAGAAGAGCGATGAGCTCTATCTATCTCTAGTTATCTCTGTCTATATCATGATGGTAGAAGAGCGATGAGCTCTATCTATCTCTAGTTATCTCTGTCTATCTCATGATGGTAGAAGAGCGATGAGCTCTATCTATCTCTAGTTATCTCTATCTATCTCATGATGGTAGAAGAGCGATGAGCTCTATCTATCTCTAGTTATCTCTATCTATATCATGATGGTAGAAGAGAGATGAGCTCTATCTATCTCTAGTTATCTCTGTCTATATCATGATGGTAGAAGAGCGATGAGCTCTATCTATCTCTAGTTATCTCTATCTATCTCATGATGGTAGAAGAGCGATGAGCTCTATCTATCTCTAGTTATCTCTATCTATCTCATGATGGTAGAAGAGCGATGAGCTCTATCTATCTCTAGTTATCTCTATCTATCTCTAGTTATCTCTGTCTATCTCATGATGGTAGAAGAGCGATGAGCTCTATCTATCTCTAGTTATCTCAATCTATCTCTAGTTATCTCTGTCTATATCATGATGGTAGAAGAGCGATGAGCTCTATCTATCTCTAGTTATCTCTATCTATCTCATGATGGTAGAAGAGCGATGAGCTCTATCTATCTCTAGTTATCTCTGTCTATCTCATGATGGTAGAAGAGAGATGAGCTCTATCTATCTCTAGTTATCTCTGTCTATCTCATGATGGTAGAAGAGCGATGAGCTCTATCTATCTCTAGTTATCTCTGTCTATCTCATGATGGTAGAAGAGCGATGAGCTCTATCTATCTCTAGTTATCTCTATCTATCTCATGATGGTAGAAGAGCGATGAGCTCTATCTATCTCTAGTTATCTCTGTCTATCTCATGATGGTAGAAGAGCGATGAGCTCTATCTATCTCTGTCTATCTCATGATGGTAGAAGAGCGATGAGCTCTATCTATCTCTAGTTATCTCTATCTATCTCTAGTTATCTCTATCTATCTCATGATGGTAGAAGAGCGATGAGCTCTATCTATCTCTAGTTATCTCTATCTATCTCATGATGGTAGAAGAGCGATGAGCTCTATCTATCTCTATCTATCTCATGATGGTAGAAGAGCGATGAGCTCTTTCTATCTCTAGTTATCTCTATCCATCTCTAGTTATCTCTATCTATCTCTAGTTATCTCTATCTATCTCATGATGGTAGAAGAGAGATGAGCTCTATCTATCTCTAGTTATCTCTATCTATCTCATGATGGTAGAAGAGCGATGAGCTCTATCTATCTCTAGTTATCTCTATCTATCTCTAGTTATCTCTATCTATCTCATGATGGTAGTCCCTCAGCACCACTGTGAAGGATTATATTATCTCTCTATTTCTCTTTGTCAGTGCTGGCATGATGTATTCATCTCTATTGATATTTATCTCTATCAACGTATCCTGTCATGGTGTCTCTCTCTCTCTCTCTATTCATCTCTGTCTACTGACAGGATATGATGGGTTTCAGTGGGGATGACAGAGCTATTAATTATTCTATTTTGGCACCCCCTGGTGGTGTGGCCAGGGAGTGCCATGTGTTCAGGCCAAAGTTACACCTTGAGTCGGGAAGTGCTGGTTGTAGGGGCGGGAATTAGGTGGCCCCAGAACCTGGATCTTCAGTACTCCCATGATGCACCTCCCTTATCCACAGATCTAGGTGAGAAAAACGCTCAACTTAATTCTCTCTCTCTCTGTCTCTCTCTCTGTCTCTCTCTCTCTCTCTCTCTCTCTCTCTCTCTCTCTCTCTCTCTCTCTCTCTCTCTTTCTCTCTCTCTCTCTCTCTCTCTCTCTCTCTCTTTCTCTCCATAGCTCCAAGACAGAGAGTCGATGGTGACCCTGTTGGTGGGGTCGCGGTACGGTATCAGTCAGGTGGTGAACCACAAACTGAGCATCATGACCACCCTCACAGAGTTCAGCAGTATCACACGCATAGAGCTGCTACCAGAGTCTGACCGCGTCAGTCTGGTCAAGATATATCTACAGGACATCAAGGTATGATACACAAACACAGACATGCATGCACGGACTAGCAGATACACACAGACACAGACACACGCTACAAAGCCAATTTCCCCAAAAGCTAGTTTTCTACTACTGAAAGCCGTGTTTTTATCACTGAAGCCTCGTCTTCTCTCCCCTCACCTGCTCTCCTCTACTCCCCTCCCCCTCTCCTCCTCTCTCTCTTCTCTTCTCCCTCCCTCCTCTCCTCCTCTCTTTCTTCCCCCTCCTCCTCTCCTCTCCTCCTCCTCCTCCCTCTCTCCTCCTCCTCTCCTCTCTTCTCCTCCTCCTCTCTTCTTCCTTGTTGCTCTCCTCCTCCTCTCTTCTTTCTTGTTCCTCTCCTCCTCCTCCTCCCTCTCTCCTCCTCCTCTCCTCTCATCCTCCTCTCTTCTTCCTTGTTGCTCTCCTCCTCCTCTCTTCTTCCTTGTTCCTCTCCTCCTCCTCCTCTCTCCTCTCCTCCTCCCTCTCTCCTCTCCTCCTCCCTCTCTCCTCCTCCTCTCCTCTCCTCCTCCTCTCTTCTCCCTCCCTCCTCTCCTCCTCTCCCCAGCCGATCACCCTGTTGTTGGAGTCAATAGCAGCTAAGGAACTGTCCTGTCTGGTGGCAGGGTACTGTCGTGCCCTAGTGGACCCCAGCCTCATCATCTTCCCCTGGACACAGGACGGCAAGCAGCACCGCGTGTCTGCTGAGGAGGGTATGCTACCACACACACACACACACACACACACACACACACCAAGTCTCTGCTGAGGAAGGTGCGATACCACCCCACTACCAGGCTATTCACAACCCCACTACCAGGCTATTCACCACCCCACTACCAGGCTATTCACCACCCCACTACCAAGCTATTCACCACCCCACTACCAGGCTATTCACCACCCCACTACCAGGCTATTCACAACCCCACTACCAGGCTATTCACCACCCCACTACCAGGCTATTCACCACCCCAATACCAGGCTATTCACAACCCCACTACCAGGCTATTCACCACAATTAGGTTGTGTCTGTGTGTCAGAGAGTAGAACTAGGTTGTTTCTGTGTGTCAGACAGTAGATCTAGGTTGTTTCTGTGTGTCAGACAGTAGAACTAGGTTGTGTCTGTGTGTCAGACAGTAGAACTAGGTTGTTTCTGTGTGTCAGACAGTAGAACTAGGTTGTTTCTGTGTGTCAGACAGTATAACTAGGTTGTGTCTGTGTGTCAGACAGTAGAACTAGGTTGTATCTGTGTGTCAGATAGTAGATCTAGGTTGTATCTGTGTAATAGACCGTAGAACTAGGTTGTGTCTGTGTGTCAGACAGTAGAACTAGGTTGTATCTGTGTCAGACAGTATAACTAGGTTGTATCTGTGTCAGACAGTAGAACTAGGTTGTGTCTGTGAGTCAGACATTAGAACTAGGTCGTTTCTGTGTGTCAGACAGTAGAACTAGGTTGTATCTGTGTGTCAGACAGTAGAAATAGGTTGTATCTGTGTGTCAGACAGTAGAACTAGGTTGTTTCTGTGTGTCAGACAGTAGAACTAGGTTGTGTCTGTGTGTCAGACAGTAGAAATAGGTTGTGTCTGTGTGTTAGGCAGTAGAACTAGGTTGTATCTGTGTGTCAGACAGTAGAAATAGGTTGTATCTGTGTGTCAGACAGTAGAACTAGGTCGTGTCTGTGTGTTAGGCAGTAGAACTAGGTTGTATCTGTGTGTCAGACAGTAGAAATAGGTTGTATCTGTGTGTCAGACAGTAGAACTAGGTTGTTTCTGTGTGTCAGACAGTAGAACTAGGTTGTGTCTGTGTGTCAGACAGTAGAAGTAGGTTGTGTCTGTGTGTCAGACAGTATAACTAGGTTGTGTCTGTGTGTCAGACAGTAGAACTAGGTTGTTTCTGTGTGTCAGACAGTAGAACTAGGTTGTTTCTGTGAGTCAGACATTAGAACTAGGTCGTTTCTGTGTGTCAGACAGTAGAACTAGGTCGTGTCTGTGTGTTAGGCAGTAGAACTAGGTTGTATCTGTGTGTCAGACAGTAGAAATAGGTTGTATCTGTGTGTCAGACAGTAGAACTAGGTTGTTTCTGTGTGTCAGACAGTAGAACTAGGTTGTGTCTGTGTGTCAGACAGTAGAACTAGGTTGTTTCTGTGTGTCAGACAGTATAACTAGGTTGTGTCTGTGTGTCAGACAGTAGAACTAGGTTGTTTCTGTGTGTCAGACAGTAGAACTAGGTTGTTTCTGTGTGTCAGACAGTATAACTAGGTTGTGTCTGTGTGTCAGACAGTAGAACTAGGTTGTATCTGTGTGTCAGATAGTAGATCTAGGTTGTATCTGTGTAATAGACCGTAGAACTAGGTTGTGTCTGTGTGTCAGACAGTAGAACTAGGTTGTATCTGTGTCAGACAGTATAACTAGGTTGTATCTGTGTCAGACAGTAGAACTAGGTTGTGTCTGTGAGTCAGACATTAGAACTAGGTCGTTTCTGTGTGTCAGACAGTAGAACTAGGTCGTGTCTGTGTGTTAGGCAGTAGAACTAGGTTGTATCTGTGTGTCAGACAGTAGAAATAGGTTGTATCTGTGTGTCAGACAGTAGAACTAGGTTGTTTCTGTGTGTCAGACAGTAGAACTAGGTTGTGTCTGTGTGTCAGACAGTAGAAGTAGGTTGTGTCTGTGTCCTAGACAGTAGAACTAGGTTGTGTCTGTGTGTCAGACAGTAGAACTAGGTTGTGTCTGTGTGTCAGACAGTAGAACTAGGTTGTATCTGTGTCGGACAGTAGAACTAGGTTATATCTGTGTCAGACAGTAGAACTAGGTTGTATCTGTGTCAGACAGTAGAACTAGGTTGTGTCTGTGTGTCAGACAGTAGAACTAGGTTGTGTCTGTGTGTCAGACAGTAGAACTAGGTTGTGTCTGTGTGTCAGACAGTAGAACTAGGATGTGTCTGTGTGTCAGACAGTAGAACTAGGTTGTATCTGTGTCGGACAGTAGAACTAGGTTATATCTGTGTCAGACAGTAGAACTAGGTTGTGTCTGTGTGTCAGACAGTAGAACTAGGTTGTGTCTGTGTGTCAGACAGTAGAACTAGATTGTGTCTGTGTGTCAGACAGTAGAACTAGGTTGGTTCTGTGTGTCAGACAGTAGAACTAGGTTGTATCTGTGTAACAGACCGTAGAACTAGATTGTGTCTGTGTGTCAGACAGTAGAACTAGGTTGTATCTGTGTCAGACAGTAGAACTAGGTTATATCTGTGTGTCAGACAGTAGAACTAGGTTGTGTCTGTGTGTCAGACAGTAGAACTAGGTTGTATCTGTGTAAGACAGTAGAACTAGATTGTGTCTGTGTGTCAGACAGTAGTACTAGGTTGTTTCTGTGTGTCAGACAGTAGAACTAGGTTGTGTCTGTGTGTCAAACAGTAGAACTAGGTGTGTCTGTGTGTCAGACATTAGAACTAGGTCGTTTCTGTGTGTCAGACAGTAGAATTAGGTTGTGTCTGTGTGTCAGACAGTATAACTAGGTTGTATCTGTGTGTCAGACAGTAGAACTAGGTTGTGTCTGTGTGTCAGACAGTATAACTAGGTTGTTTCTGTGTGTCAGGCAGTAGAACTAGGTTGTGTCTGTGTGTCAGACAGTTGAACTAGGTTGTATCTGTGTGTCAGACAGTAGAACTAGGTTGTATCTGTGTGTCAGACAGTAGAACTAGGTTGGTTCTGTGTGTCAGACAGTAGATCTAGGTTGTATCTGTGTAACAGACCGTAGAACTAGATTGTGTCTGTGTGTCAGACAGTAGAACTAGGTTATATCTGTGTGTCAGACAGTAGAACTAGGTTGTATCTGTGTGTCAGACAGTAGAACTAGGTGTGTCTGTGTGTCAGACAGTAGAACTAGGTTGTATCTGTGTGTCAGACAGTAGAACTAGGTGTGTCTGTGTGTCAGACAGTAGAACTAGGTTGTATCTGTGTGTCAGACAGTAGAACTAGGTTGTATCTGTGTGTCAGACAGTATAACTAGGTTGTGTCTGTGTGTCAGACAGTAGAACTAGGTTGTGTCTGTGTGTCAGACAGTAGAACTAGGTTGTATCTGTGTGTCAGACAGTAGAACTAGGTTATATCTGTGTGTCAGACAGTAGAACTAGGTTGTATCTGTGTGTCAGACAGTAGAACTAGGTGTGTCTGTGTGTCAGACAGTAGAACTAGGTTGTATCTGTGTGTCAGACAGTAGATCTAGGTTATATCTGTGTGTCAGACAGTAGAACTAGGTTGTATCTGTGTGTCAGACAGTAGAACTAGGTGTGTCTGTGTGTCAGACAGTAGAACTAGGTTGTATCTGTGTGTCAGACAGTAGAACTAGGTGTGTCTGTGTGTCAGACAGTAGAACTAGGTTGTATCTGTGTGTCAGACAGTAGAACTAGGTTGTATCTGTGTGTCAGACAGTATAACTAGGTTGTGTCTGTGTGTCAGACAGTAGAACTAGGTTGTGTCTGTGTGTCAGACAGTAGAACTAGGTTGTATCTGTGTGTCAGACAGTAGAACTAGGTTGTATCTGTGTGTCAGACAGTAGAACTAGGTGTGTCTGTGTGTCAGACAGTAGAACTAGGTTGTGTCTGTGTGTCAGACAGTAGAACTAGGTGTGTCTGTGTGTCAGACAGTAGAACTAGGTTGTGTCTGTGTGTCAGACAGTAGAACTAGGTTGTGTCTGTGTGTCAGACAGTAGAACTAGGTTGTATCTGTGTGTCAGACAGTAGAACTAGGTTGTTTCTGTGTGTCAGACAGTAGAACTAGGATGTGTCTGTGTGTCAGACAGTAGAACTAGGTTGTATCTGTGTGTCAGACAGTAGATCTAGGTTGTATCTGTGTGTCAGACAGTAGATCTAGGTTGTATCTGTGTGTCAGACAGTAGATCTAGGTTGTTTCTGTGTGTCAGACAGTAGAACTAGGTTATATCTGTGTGTCAGACAGTAGAACTAGGTTGTATCTGTGTGTCAGACAGTAGAACTAGGTTGTGTCTGTGTGTCAGACAGTAGAACTAGGTTGTATCTGTGTGTCAGACAGTAGAACTAGGTTGTATCTGTGTGTCAGACAGTAGAACTAGGTTGTATCTGTGTGTCAGACAGTAGAACTAGGTGGTATCTGTGTCAGACAGTAGAACTAGGTTGTATCTGTGTGTCAGACAGTAGAACTAGGTTGTGTCTGTGTGTCAGACAGTAGAACTAGGTTGTATCTGTGTGTCAGACAGTAGAACTAGGTTGTATCTGTGTGTCAGACAGTAGAACTAGGTTGTATCTGTGTGTCAGACAGTAGAACTAGGTGGTATCTGTGTCAGACAGTAGAAGTAGGTTGTTTCTGTGTGTCAGACAGTAGATCTAGGTTGTATCTGTGTGTCAGACAGTAGATCTAGGTTGTATCTGTGTGTCAGACAGTAGATCTAGGTTGTGTCTGTGTGTCAGACAGTAGAACTAGGTTGTTTCTGTGTGTCAGACAGTAGAACTAGGTTGTTTCTGTGTGTCAGACAGTAGATCTAGGTTGTATCTGTGTGTCAGACAGTAGATCTAGGTTGTATCTGTGTGTCAGACAGTAGATCTAGGTTGTATCTGTGTGTCAGACAGTAGAACTAGGTTGTAAATGTGTGTCAGACAGTAGAACTAGGTGGTATCTGTGTCAGACAGTAGAACTAGGTTGTATCTGTGTGTCAGACAGTAGATCTAGGTTGTATCTGTGTGTCAGACAGTAGATCTAGGTTGTATCTGTGTGTCAGACAGTAGAAGTAGGTGGTATCTGTGTCAGACAGTAGAACTAGGTTGTATCTGTGTGTCTGACAGTAGATCTAGGTTGTGTCTGTGTGTCAGACAGTAGATCTAGGTTGTATCTGTGTGTCAGACAGTAGAAGTAGGTGGTATCTGTGTGTCAGACAGTAGATCTAGGTTGTATCTGTGTGTCAGACAGTAGAACTAGGTTGTATCTGTGTGTCAGACAGTAGAACTAGGTTGTATCTGTGTGTCAGACAGTATAACTAGGTTGTGTCTGTGTGTCAGACAGTAGAACTAGGTTGTGTCTGTGTGTCAGACAGTAGAACTAGGTTGTATCTGTGTGTCAGACAGTAGAACTAGGTTGTATCTGTGTGTCAGACAGTAGAACTAGGTGTGTCTGTGTGTCAGACAGTAGAACTAGGTTGTGTCTGTGTGTCAGACAGTAGAACTAGGTGTGTCTGTGTGTCAGACAGTAGAACTAGGTTGTATCTGTGTGTCAGACAGTAGAACTAGGTTGTTTCTGTGTGTCAGACAGTAGAACTAGGATGTGTCTGTGTGTCAGACAGTAGAACTAGGTTGTATCTGTGTGTCAGACAGTAGATCTAGGTTGTATCTGTGTGTCAGACAGTAGATCTAGGTTGTATCTGTGTGTCAGACAGTAGATCTAGGTTGTTTCTGTGTGTCAGACAGTAGAACTAGGTTATATCTGTGTGTCAGACAGTAGAACTAGGTTGTGTCTGTGTGTCAGACAGTAGAACTAGGTTATATCTGTGTGTCAGACAGTAGATCTAGGTTGTTTCTGTGTGTCAGACAGTAGAACTAGGTTGTATCTGTGTGTCAGACAGTAGAACTAGGTTGTATCTGTGTGTCAGACAGTAGAACTAGGTGGTATCTGTGTCAGACAGTAGAACTAGGTTGTATCTGTGTGTCAGACAGTAGATCTAGGTTGTATCTGTGTGTCAGACAGTAGAAGTAGGTGGTATCTGTGTGTCAGACAGTAGAACTAGGTTGTGTCTGTGTGTCAGACAGTAGAACTAGGTTGTATCTGTGTGTCAGACAGTAGAACTAGGTTGTATCTGTGTGTCAGACAGTAGAACTAGGTGTGTCTGTGTGTCAGACAGTAGAACTAGGTTGTGTCTGTGTGTCAGACAGTAGAACTAGGTTGTGTCTGTGTGTCAGACAGTAGAACTAGGTTGTATCTGTGTGTCAGACAGTAGAACTAGGTTGTTTCTGTGTGTCAGACAGTAGAACTAGGATGTGTCTGTGTGTCAGACAGTAGAACTAGGTTGTATCTGTGTGTCAGACAGTAGATCTAGGTTGTATCTGTGTGTCAGACAGTAGATCTAGGTTGTATCTGTGTGTCAGACAGTAGATCTAGGTTGTTTCTGTGTGTCAGACAGTAGAACTAGGTTATATCTGTGTGTCAGACAGTAGAACTAGGTTGTGTCTGTGTGTCAGACAGTAGAACTAGGTTATATCTGTGTGTCAGACAGTAGATCTAGGTTGTTTCTGTGTGTCAGACAGTAGAACTAGGTTGTATCTGTGTGTCAGACAGTAGATCTAGGTTGTATCTGTGTGTCAGACAGTAGATCTAGGTGGTATCTGTGTCAGACAGTAGAACTAGGTTGTATCTGTGTGTCAGACAGTAGATCTAGGTTGTGTCTGTGTGTCAGACAGTAGATCTAGGTTGTATCTGTGTGTCAGACAGTAGAAGTAGGTTGTTTCTGTGTGTCAGACAGTAGATCTAGGTTGTATCTGTGTGTCAGACAGTAGATCTAGGTTGTATCTGTGTGTCAGACAGTAGATCTAGGTTGTGTCTGTGTGTCAGACAGTAGAACTAGGTTGTTTCTGTGTGTCAGACAGTAGAACTAGGTTGTTTCTGTGTGTCAGACAGTAGATCTAGGTTGTATCTGTGTGTCAGACAGTAGATCTAGGTTGTATCTGTGTGTCAGACAGTAGATCTAGGTTGTATCTGTGTGTCAGACAGTAGATCTAGGTTGTATCTGTGTGTCAGACAGTAGATCTAGGTTGTATCTGTGTGTCAGACAGTAGAACTAGGTTGTAAATGTGTGTCAGACAGTAGAACTAGGTGGTATCTGTGTCAGACAGTAGAACTAGGTTGTATCTGTGTGTCAGACAGTAGATCTAGGTTGTATCTGTGTGTCAGACAGTAGAAGTAGGTGGTATCTGTGTGTCAGACAGTAGAAGTAGGTGGTATCTGTGTCAGACAGTAGAACTAGGTTGTATCTGTGTGTCTGACAGTAGATCTAGGTTGTGTCTGTGTGTCAGACAGTAGATCTAGGTTGTATCTGTGTGTCAGACAGTAGATCTAGGTTGTATCTGTGTGTCAGACAGTAGAACTAGGTTGTAAATGTGTGTCAGACAGTAGAACTAGGTGGTATCTGTGTCAGACAGTAGAACTAGGTTGTATCTGTGTGTCAGACAGTAGATCTAGGTTGTATCTGTGTGTCAGACAGTAGAAGTAGGTGGTATCTGTGTGTCAGACAGTAGAAGTAGGTGGTATCTGTGTCAGACAGTAGAAGTAGGTGGTATCTGTGTGTCAGACAGTAGATCTAGGTTGTATCTGTGTGTCAGACAGTAGAAGTAGGTGGTATCTGTGTCAGACAGTAGAAGTAGGTGGTATCTGTGTGTCAGACAGTAGAAGTAGGTGGTATCTGTGTCAGACAGTAGATCTAGGTTGTATCTGTGTGTCAGACAGTAGAAGTAGGTGGTATCTGTGTGTCAGACAGTAGAAGTAGGTGGTATCTGTGTGTCAGACAGTAGAAGTAGGTGGTATCTGTGTGTCAGACAGTAGAAGTAGGTTGTTTCATGAAAATGAAGTTGTGGAAGTGTTTTTTCATGATGTTATGTGTTCCAGGTTTCATGTTGTCATGGTGTGTGTGTGTCTATAGGTTATGTGTTCCAGGTTTCATGTTGTCATGGTGCGTGTTTGTCTATAGGTTATGTGTTCCAGGTTTCATGTTGTCATGGTGTTTGTCTATAGGTTATGTGTTCCAGGTTTCATGTTGTCATGGTGTGTGTGTGTCTATAGGTTATGTGTTCCAGGTTTCATGTTGTCATGGTGTGTGTGTGTGTCTATAGGTTATGTGTTCCAGGTTTCATGTTGTCGTGGTGTGTGTGTGTCTATAGGTTATGTGTTCCAGGTTTCATGTTGTCATGGTGTGTGTGTGTGTCTATAGGTTATGTGTTCCAGGTTTCATGTTGTCGTGGTGTGTGTTTGTCTATAGGTTATGTGTCGCGGGGTGGCAGTGACTCGGACGATTCCTCCGACATGGATATGGACACTCTCATCTCCCTTGTATCCCATAACAACAAGCGAACCACATCAGACCCGGTCGGTCTACGCCGGATTATGGAGGAGAGGAAAGAGGAGAGGAAAGAGAGGAAGGAGAGAGAGGAGAGGAAAAATAATGAGAAGGGAGAAGGAGAACAAGAGAAAAATATGAAATACGGAACTATGTCTCCACTGAGAAAAAACAGAAAGAAGGAGAGAATTGAGGAGAAGGTGGGGGGAGTTGGGGACCAGAGAGAGAAAGACACAAACGCAGGAGGAGAGGTGAACTCTGGGAAACAACGAGGAGCAGAGAACGGAGGAATGCAGGAAGACGACAGAGAAAGAGAGGACGAGAGCACAAAGAAGGAAAGAGAAGGAAAGGAGAGGAAAGCAGAGGAGGAGAGAGGAGGAGGGGAGAGGAAAAGAGAGGAGGAGAGGGGAGGAGGGGAGAGGAAAGGAGAGGAGGAGAGAAGAGGAGGGGAGAGGAAAGGAGAGGAGGTTCGGGAAGCTATGACAGAAGAGCACCGGTCCGTATCAGAGGAGGCGTCAGATTCGTGTCGTACTGATTCTCGTTTCATGACCAGCATCTCCAGTGACTCCCTGGATGCTCTGGAGGAAGATGACCTGATCGCCTGCTCTTCCTCCCTCCCTCACCCTCACCCTCCCTTCCGCCTCACAGTGGAGCCCCCTCATCCCCAGCCTCACCCACGAGAGGGTGCATCCTCACCCCAAGGAGGGGCAGGAGAGTGGAGAGGAGAAGGAGGTGGAGGGGGGTCAGGAGATAGGAGAGGTGTAGGAGGAGAATGGAGAGGAGGTGTAGGAGGAGAGTGTAGAGGAGGGGTAGAAGGAGAGTGGAGAGGAGGGGGAGGAGAGTGCAGAGGAGGGGGAGGAGAGTGCAGAGGAGGGGGAAGAGGGAGGAGATCGGGCAACGGAGCTTGGGTCAACTCTCACCATTCTCCCATGACCCCTGACTCTATGAACTCTGAACCTGTGACCCCCGTTGTTGACCCCTCTGAGAACCTGAACTACGCTGAGCTCTCTCTCATGCTGGAGTACCTCCCCAGTCCTCCGGAGGCGAGTGACGATGAGGATGAGGAGGGGAAGAGGGAAGAGAGGAGGAGGAGTAATGAAGGAACTGGACCGGAGGTATTTTCTGCATCCGGATGTCCCCGTTCCTCCTCCTCCTCACTTATGGACTGTGTGTTTACCTTCGAGCAGAGCGACGCGAGGCATTACTACAATATCTGCCCTAATGTTACCCCCGACAGCACCCGCAGCCTCACCCACCCTCACCCTGAGACTGAGGAAGAGGAAGGTGGTGGTGAGGAGGAAGAGCAGGGGGGGCTCCTAACCTTGGAGCCCGTGCCCATCCTCCAGCCGCCTCCAGGGTTCGGAGACAGCAGTTCTGACGAGGAATTCTTTGATGCGAGGGATCGGATCGCCTCGCCTGAAGACCCAACATCAGGGACTGTGTCCAGAGGTGTGTCAGGGTTGTTACTTTCCTGTAAGGTGTACTAGTTAATTCCCTCTTAGATGTCAGGGTTGTTACTGTACTGTAAGGTGTACTAGTTAGTTCCCTCTTAGATGTCAGGGTTGTTACTGTCCTGTAAGGTGTAATAGTTAGTTCCCTCTTTGATGTCAGGGTTGTTACTGTACTGTAAGGTTTAATAGTTAGTTCCCTCTTAGATGTCAGGGTTGTTACTGTACTGTAAGGTGTAATAGTAATTTCCCTCAGATGTCAGGGTTGTTACTGTACTGTAAGGTGTAATAGTTAGTTCCCTCAGATGTCAGGGTTGTTACTGTCCTGTAAGGTGTAGTAGTTAGTTCCCTCTTGGATGTCAGGGTTGTTACTGTACTGTAAGGTGTAATAGTTAGTTCCCTCAGATGTCAGGGTTTTTACTGTACTGTAAGGTGTAATAGTTAGTTAACTCTTAGATGTCAGGGTTGTTACTGTCCTGTAAGGTGTAATAGTTAGTTCCCTCTTAGATGTCAGGGTTGTTACTGTACTGTAAGGTGTAATAGTTAGTTCCCTCTTAGATGTCAGGGTTGTTACTATACTGTAAGGTGTAATAGTTAGTTCCCTCTTAGATGTCAGGGTTGTTACTGTACTGTAAGGTGTAATAGTTAGTTCCCTCTTAGATGTCAGGGTTGTTACTGTACTGTAAGGTGTAATAGTTAGTTCCCTCTTAGATGTCAGGGTTGTTACTGTACTGTAAGGTGTAATAGTTAGTTCCCTCAGATGTCAGGGTTGTTACTGTACTGTAAGGTGTAATAGTTAGTTCCCTCTTAGATGTCAGGGTTGTTACTGTACTGTAAGGTGTAATAGTTAGTTCCCTCAGATGTCAGGGTTGTTACTTTCCTGTAAGGTGTAATAGTTAGTTCCCTCTTAGATGTCAGGGTTGTTACTGTCCTGTAAGGTGTAATAGTTAGTTCCCTCTTGGATGTCAGGGTTGTTACTGTACTGTAAGGTGTAATAGTTAGTTCCCTCTTAGATGTCAGGGTTGTTACTGTACTGTAAGGTGTAATAGTTAGTTCCCTCAGATGTCAGGGTTGTTACTTTCCTGTAAGGTGTAATAGTTAGTTCCCTCTTAGATGTCAGGGTTGTTACTGTCCTGTAAGGTGTAATAGTTAGTTCCCTCTTGGATGTCAGGGTTGTTACTGTACTGTAAGGTGTAATAGTTAGTTCCCTCTTAGATGTCAGGGTTGTTACTGTACTGTAAGGCGTAATAGTTAGTTCCCTCTTGGATGTCCAGAGGTTGGTGGGGTTTTGCACTTTATTGCACTAGGATCGATATGGTGTTAACAACTTAACAGCTTTAGTTTTTAAGTGTTTACTTGAAGAACTGAAACTGGTCATATTACATAAACTATGAGAAGCACAGTGCGTATTCTCCAGTTAATTGGTGATGTATAAAGAGAGATTAATGAGATTAAATGAAAGGTTCTAATTCCTGATGATCTGAGGTGAATACATACCTGGGAAGCATTTAATTATGTAAGGTTTGTTCTGATTTCTTTCGCCACATAAAGTTGTCATTTTTTTCAGATTTTTCAGCCGAGATGACGAGTGGAATGACGCAGCAAACTGTGAGCCTGAGTGACATCAGAATCAGCCTGGCTGAAGGAACGAGGCATGAAAGAGAGGAGGAGGGTAGAGAGGGCGAGACCAGCGAAGGAGGAGGAGGGAGAGACATGTTCTCCAGGCTCTCTAGGAAAAGATCGAAGAAACGGCGTTCCTTCATGCAGACCGACTTCACCTCAACAGTCTCCTACCCTGGACCGGATGAAAACCAGGAGCGGAACAGGAACCCAGATCACGTTCCTGATCAGTATCGGGACCGGGCACAGAACCGGAGAGAGAGCTCAGACGAAAGCCAGCAGCTGAGTCTGGACCCAGAACCATCTGAGCAGAGCCAGAACCCATGTCCTACTGTCTCCTCTCTGAGCCACGCCGAGGGTGAGGCATCCCAGCTCGAGTCCAAGCCTATCCTCGCCAAGCCCAGTCCAGAGGGGTCCCATCAGGGACCTGGAGAGCCATGTGTGCTTGGTAACCCAAAGGGAAATCCACGGGCGCCTGATAACCCGAAGGGTGACCTCCATAGGAGCTCCAGGAACAGGCGGCAGTCCATGGAGACGGAGCCCGACATGATGGAGTCCAAATCGGTCACGGCCCTGGTGACGGCAGCCTCCCTCTCCATCACGGCTGTCCGCTGTAGAGTAGAACCAGACGGCAAGGAGAGCCCTGATCGGAGAGGAGACGGGGAGGAGGTGGAGGGAGAGATGGAGGAAGAGGAGGGGGGTGGAGAAGCAGGGGCAGGACCATTCACATGTCACATGTTTCTAACTGAGATTAAGGAGGAGGAGGGGCAGAGGGGGGAGGAAACAGGGGAGGAGGGGGAGAGCGACAGAGAGGAGAGACAGCCCTCGCTCATTTCTGAAGGACCACCCTCTGTTAGGGGGTCCCAATTTAGTAGACGACCTCTGTGTCTCACGAAAGACCAGGATCAGGAAGCCTCTTTCGTACCCCAAATAAGTATCTCCCATCCAGGTGTGTATGGGAGGGACACGGGGGGTGAACAAGGCGTGGCTGGTGGTGAGGAGAGCGTGACTCCCCTTTCTGCTCCTCCTCCCCCCACCTCTCCACTGCCACCATTCCCAGCCCCCTCCATCCCCCACACAGAGAGAGGAGAGAGGGATAGCAAGGATGGGAATGTTTGGTCTCAACCCAAACTTTTCACACTCTCAGACAGAGAGAAGGACATTAGCTACTTGACTCAAGTCCATAGAAAACTCGCTATCAGTCACCAAGACCTGACAAGCCAAAGGAAAGCAGAAATTGACAATGATGAAGCTATAGATAGCACTAATTCTGTTACTGATAACACTGATGTTGCTACGGCTAACATTGCAGCTACAGGTAACATTCATTCTGTCATGGCTAACACTGAGACTACAGTTGACTCTGATTTAGCCATTGCTAATCACAAAGATACAAACAGCATCAAATCTGTTCCAGCTAACACTATAGCTTATGCCGATTTTGCTATGACTAACAATGAAGCTAATGCTATAATTAATTCCCTTACAACTAGCAATGATTCTACAAGTAATGCTAACTTAGCTATGACTAATGCTAATTCAGCTAATGCCAACTCAGCTATGGCTAACATTCCCAAAGAGTCTCCCATATCACCTACAACAGGCTTCCTCCTCCGGCCTTGCTCACCGGGCATCATCGGGCAAAGCCTCTCGGCCTCCACATTACGGGGGAAGATCCAGAGCCTGCCCCTCTATTTATCTCGCTCCCAGGAAACCCTCAACCTCTCTGGGGTGGGAAGCCCCAACAGGAGCCCCTCTCCGGAGACCACCAGCAACAAGACTGAGGTAATGGTCACCACCGAAACCACCAAGTACGACGATGTCACAAAGGTGGCAACAGGGGAGGATTTGAAAGATTCCGGGGTGGCGTTGGTAGAATCGGATGATTCTGAGGTTACGCTGACTGAATCGGAGGTTGGCGAGGTT
>NC_143040.1:7097500-7177500 GCF_057628025.1 Oncorhynchus mykiss | reverse complement strand
TGGCCATTGTAATAGGGTGCCATTTTTAAGAGGCAGCCTGCCTCTCATGAAGAATAAGGGTGTAGTTGGTGATAATTTCACCCAAACATAATCTGCTGATGCTTTTCTGCTGTGTAATATGAGTATAATTACTGCTGTGTAATGTGAGTATAATTACTGCTGTGTAATGTGAGTATAATTACTGCTGTGTAATGTGAGTATAATTACTGCTGTGTAATGTGAGTATAATTACTGCTGTGTAATGTGAGTATAATTACTGCTGTGTAATGTGAGTATAATTACTGCTGTGTAATGTGAGTATAATTACTGCTGTGTAATATGAGTATAATTACTGCTGTGTAATGTGAGTATAATTACTGCTGTGTAATGTGAGTATAATTACTGCTGTGTAATGTGAGTATAATTACTGCTGTGTAATGTGAGTATAATTACTGCTGTGTAATGTGAGTATAATTACTGCTGTGTAATGTGAGTATAATTACTGCTGTGTAATGTGAGTATAATTACTGCTGTGTAATGTGAGTATAATTACTGCTGTGTAATGTGAGTATAATTACTGCTGTGTAATGTGAGTATAATTACTGCTGTGTAATATGAGTATAATTACTGCTGTGTAATATGAGTATAATTACTGCTGTGTAATGTGAGTATAATTACTGCTGTGTAATGTGAGTATAATTACTGCTGTGTAATATGAGTATAATTACTGCTGTGTAATGTGAGTATAATTACTGCTGTGTAATATGAGTATAATTACTGCTGTGTAATGTGAGTATAATTACTGCTGTGTAATGTGAGTATAATTACTGCTGTGTAATGTGAGTATAATTACTGCTGTGTAATGTGAGTATAATTACTGCTGTGTAATGTGAGTATAATTACTGCTGTGTAATGTGAGTATAATTACTGCTGTGTAATGTGAGTATAATTACTGCTGTGTAATATGAGTATAATTACTGCTGTGTAATGTGAGTATAATTACTGCTGTGTAATGTGAGTATAATTACTGCTGTGTAATGTGAGTATAATTACTGCTGTGTAATGTGAGTATAATTACTGCTGTGTAATGTGAGTATAATTACTGCTGTGTAATGTGAGTATAATTACTGCTGTGTAATGTGAGTATAATTACTGCTGTGTAATATGAGTATAATTACTGCTGTGTAATGTGAGTATAATTACTGCTGTGTAATGTGAGTATAATTACTGCTGTGTAATGTGAGTATTATTACTGCTGTGTAATGTGAGTATAATTACTGCTGTGTAATATGAGTATAATTACTGCTGTGTAATGTGAGTATAATTACTGCTGTGTAATGTGAGTATAATTACTGCTGTGTAATGTGAGTATAATTACTGCTGTGTAATGTGAGTATAATTACTGCTGTGTAATGTGAGTATAATTACTGCTGTGTAATGTGAGTATAATTACTGCTGTGTAATGTGAGTATAATTACTGCTGTGTAATGTGAGTATAATTACTGCTGTGTAATGTGAGTATAATTACTGCTGTGTAATGTGAGTATAATTACTGCTGTCCTGAAAAGTCTTTATTGAAATGTTTACGTTTCTGTATAAGTAATGAATAATACAATCAATCAAATCAAATCAAATGAAACTGTATTAGTCACAGGCGCCGAATACAACAAGACCTTACAGTGAAATGCTTACTTACAAGCAGTTCAAGAAAGAGAAAATATTTATGAAGAGCTCAGCGACTTTCAACGTGGCACCGTTATAGCATGCCACCTTTCCAACAATTCATTTCATAAAAGTTCTGCCCTGGTAGAGCTGCCCTGGTAGAGCTGCCCTGCTAGAGCTGCCCTGGTAGAACTGCCCTGGTAGAGCTGCCCTGGTAGAGCTGCCCTGTTAGAGCTGCCCTGGTAGAGCTGCCATGGTAGAGCTGCCCTGCTAGAGCTGCCCTGGTAGAGCTGCCCTGGTAGAGCTGCCCTGCTAGAGCTGCCCTGGTAGAGCTGCCCTGGTAGAGCTGCCCTGCTAGAGCTGCCCTGGTAGAGCTGCCCTGGTAGAGCTGCCCTGCTAGAGCTGCCCTGGTAGAGCTGCCATGGTAGAGCTGCCCTGGTAGAGCTGCACTGGTAGAGCTGCCCTGGTAGAGCTGCCCTGGTAGAGCTGCACTGGTAGAGATGCCCTGCTAGAGCTGCCCTGGTAGAGTTGTCTGGTAGAGCTGCCCTGCTAGAGCTGCCCTGCTAGAGCTGCCCTGGTAGACCTGCCCTGGTAGAACTGCCCTGCTAGAGCTGCCCTGGTAGAGCTGCCCTGCTAGAGCTGCCCTGGTAGAGCTGCCCTGGTAGAGCTGCCCTGGTCAACTGTAAGTGCTGTTATTGTGAAGTAAAAATGTCTAGGAGCAACAACGGCTCAGTGCGAAGTGGTAGGACACACAAGCTCACAGAATGGGACTGGCGAGTGCTGAAGCGCGCAGCGTGTAAAAATCTTCTGTCCTCGGTTTTAACACTCACTAACGAGTTCCAAACTGCCTCTGGAAGCAACGTCAGCACAAGAACTGTCCATCGGGAGTGTCATGAAATGGTTTTCCATGGCTGAGCAGCAGCACACAAGCCTAAAATCACCATGCGTGGTGTACAGTTTGCCGCCAATGGACTCTGGAGCAGTGGAAATGCGTTCTCTGGAGTGATGGATCACGCTTCACCACTAAATGAAATAGTAGTTACATGCAGAGTGCCAACTGTAAAGTTTGGTGGAGTAGGAATAATTGTCTGGGGCTGTTTTTCATGGTTCGGGCCCCTTAGTTCCAGTGAAGGGAAATCTTAAGGCTACAGCATAACAATGACATTCTAGAAGATTCTGTGCTTCCAACTTTGTGGCAACAGTTTGGGGAAGTCCCTTTCCTGTTTCAGCATGACAATGCCCCTGTACACAAAGTGAGGTCCATATAGAAATGGTTTGTCGAGATCGGTGTGGAAGAACTTGACAGGTCTGCACAGAGTCCTGAGCTCAAACCCATCAAACACCTTTGGGATGAATTGGAACACTGAATGCAAGCCAGGCCTAATCGCCCAACATCAGTGCCCAACCTCGCCAATGCTCTTGTGACTGAATGGAAGCAAGTCCCCACAGCAATGTTCCAACATCTAGTGGAAAGCCTTCCCAGAAGAGTGGAGGCTGTTATAGCAGCAATGTTCCAACATCTAGTGGAAAGCCTTCCCAGAAGAGTGGAGGCTGTTATAGCAGCAAAGGGGGACACACTCCATATTAATACCCATGATTTTGGAATGAGATGTTCGACGAGTAGGCGTCCACATACTTTTGGTCATGTAGTTTGTAATTTTCAAATCCTTAACAGCGCTAATATTGGTTGTTTCCCCAATAGTTCCTGTATTCTCAACAACAACAAAAAGTCTACTTTTATAAACAGGCATACAAAAATACCGGTTAAGTAGCTGCATTAGCTAGCAGGCTACATGTAAATAAATCATTTAAATGCCCCTTATAGTCTCGCTAGTGCATGGAAGATTTCGTTTGATTTTACCAGGCAAAACCAATCAAGCAACGATCGGACTCAAACACACAATTTAGCCTTGAGAAAGTTATAGGACATTTTTTTTATTGAAACGATTCCCTTCACAGTAATCCCCAAAAATAATTGCAATATAAATCCATTGACGACCCACGGTACCCAGATGATTTTCGGGGGTTTAAATATCGAAAATAATAAATAAATACAATTCTGCTATTGATTAGTCCGGCCTGGGTGAAATCCGACTTCTGCTTTTGACGGTTCGTCACATTTCACGTTGACATCGAGCGATTACACGCCACCGTCCATAAACACACACGGATCAAAAATATTACCGACTGGTCGCAGTTCGGGAAAACAGTAGAGACCGTAGCGTGTATTTAAAGGTAAGTGATTAAGAAAACATGGTATCTTGGGAACAAACGGGTGTTTTGTCAACGCCGAACGAAGAGGTGAAATCCCACTTTTAGCTCGAATTAAATCTATTTTGTGTGGGTTTTTTTTTTTTCTTTGATATTTGAGATTCGACACTTTTCATTCAGTCAAGCTCTATTCCTTCTGGCCGTGACCGGGCTTCTCCGGTTGGAAAACGCTTTCTCTCCGTTGGGACTGACGGGAACTAACTAAATTGATTTAAATTCAGTACTAGCTTTAAATTTAACTAGCTGACATGAGCTGCTCATGGTAAGTTTATACGCTATTTTGTTTTTGTTTAACACACTGGTAACCAGGGACGTTTTTAAAGGAAATTGAGGACATGGGTGACTAGTTAGCTTGGTTTTCTCTCTGTGGGAGGAAGGGTTGGTTCGTTGGCTAATATGCTATTAGTTGGCTAACTATTCTAGCTAACTGTCTGAATAAGTTAACGACGTACTCACTCAAACTATCAAAACTAACCCCCACAAAAAAAACTTTACACAACGTTAGGCAGGGCCACGAATGATCTGTGTACTTTGTTACTACTGGTAGTTTGTCGTAACCGAGTATCGGTGCTAAACCGTGTGTTGTTGTAAGTTAGCATGCTAGTTAGCCATGGCGTTACAGGATACGGTGCCCTGGGCGGTTTTCACGGAAGTATACTGTACCCAGTTAGCTAGCTGAATAAACTAAGTTAGTCTATTCATAGGAAACATTGAACCGCTGTAGTTTACCAATTAAAACAAAATATATATATGTATAAAGTGAAAGTTGAGAGTTGGATAAATGTTTCTGTGAAAAGGGACGAGCTCAGTTTTTATTTCTGTGTGATCCATGAGACAGGGTTGGGAGTTTCCTGAAAGCGTAAACAAAGCTATGTCACAAAATAGTTTGACATTTGAAAGCTACGTAGTTATAAACAACAGCTTTCAATGAGAAGCCTTTTAAACCCGGTTGTTGTTTTAGGCTGATTAGTTTGCTAACGTTTACTTTTTCTAAACAGTCATCAGCTGTATGTTCCAAAGTTGTATTTTTATTTTATTTTAGAAAGAAAGATTTTCTGGTGAGGAAACCGGGGAATACAGAGAACGACAGAAAAGAAAACGAGGAAACCACCAAAAGGAAATGCCAATCGCAGCCACGGGTCAACTGACGACTCAGGAACCCTGTATTTTCTCCCGACTGCCCTCCACCCCGGAGCCTGTACCAAAAGGGGGTAATTTATGTGACGTTGCGGGGGCAGTAGCCGAGTCGCAGGAGCGAACAGAATACGGGGGCGCCGAGGGGGGCAGGGGAGGACTAGTAGCCAGCTATAGTCAGACCAGCGGCGCTAGGGGATTTCTGCCGCTTCGTTCGTCCAACTCCAACGGTTCTCCTCCGCAATCCCCTCCCACGTCCTCCCCCCTCGCCTCATCTTTCTTCCATCACCACCCCTATCAAATGGCCATGGAGCCGCCCAGGACTCGATCGCGTTCTCGGTCTGGATTCTACCAGCAGTATGGTGCGACCGGCCCTGGGATTAATGCCAACGGGGGAAATGGACCTAACCACCATCACCACCATCACCACAGCCAGCAGCAACATCATCAACAGCAGCACAACTCTGGTTGCTCACCCCTTGGAGCTCACAGCCACCACACGGAGCAGCACAGCATACGAGCCCCGGGATCTAACGTCTCCCCCGGCGCTCAGAGGCAGTCGGGACCGCCTGGAGCACATCGCATCTCACCCGCAGGTAAGCATTCTCTCCCTTCCTTCCTCAGCAGTGCTCTCATTTCTGGGTTCTTGTCTAGTGTCTTGTGTGTCGACTATCCTTGACCCGACCAGCTAGAGAATCTGCTCTGTTGTAGCCTCTAGTGTCCCGGAGACAGAGGAAATGTGTGTGTTTCTGTGATGGCACACAACAGTGTGTGTCAGAGAATAGCCAGGCAGAGAAAGAGAGGGGCAGTGAGGAGAGACAGAGAACTCGATCTGGTTTAATGCACTAAGGAACAGCTTCTGAAAGGGAGAGCAGGGGGGGGAGGGGCTAGGCAGGCAGCTATATCGTGTTGGCATGGTAATGTGTGTGTGTGTGTGTGTGACTGCACATTAGTTCTATTCTAATTAAGTAGACGCTGTTATGTGCTGCCACAGAGCTGCAGCTAGATGGTTTATTACATAGTAGTTACATGGAACAAGCAGTCTGTAACACACCACACACACACTACATTTAGCTTTGTGCATGATGCTGCCAAGATGCACTGAGATGAACTCTAGTCTGTCTGTCTGTCTCTCTCTCTCTCTCTCTCCGCCTGTTCCTCTCTCTACTGTGTCTAGGCCTTTAGATGACTGTGTAGGCTGTTAGGTGACTGTGTGTAGGCCGTCGGGCGACTGTGTCTAGGCCGTGCCGTCGGGCGACTGTGCCTAGGCCGTCGGGCGACTGTGCCTAGGCCGTCGGGCGACTGTGCCTAGGCCGTCGGGCGACTGTGCCTAGGCCGTCGGGCGACTGTGCCTAGGCCGTCGGGCGACTGTGCCTAGGCCGTCGGGCGACTGTGCCTAGGCCGTCGGGCGACTGTGGTCCTGTATGGCTCAGTTGGTAGAGCGTAGAGCTGACAATGCCAGGGTTGTGGGCTCCATTCCCCGCTCCACCCGTATGTAAAATGTTCTTTAATTTGAACCTTTTTATTTAACTAGGCAAGTCAGTTAAGAACAAAGTCATATTTTACAAAGGTGGCCTAACCCGGACGACGCTGGGCCAATTGTGGGCAGCACTATGGGACTCCCAGTCACGGCCCGTTGTGATACAGCCTGGAATCAAACCAGGGTGTCTGTAGTGATGCCTCTAGTACAGAGATGCAGTGCCTTAGACCGCTGTGATACAGCCTGGAATTGAACCAGGGTCTGTAGTGACACCTCTAGCAGGGAGATGCAGTGCCTTAGACCGCTGAACCAGGGTCTGTAGTGACACCTCTAGCAGGGAGATGCAGTGCCTTAGACCGCTGAACCAGGGTCTGTAGTGACACCTCTAGCAGGGAGATGCAGTGCCTTAGACCGCTGTGATACAGCCTGGAATTGAACCAGGGTCTGTAGTGACACCTCTAGCAGGGAGATGCAGTGCCTCAGACCGCTGAACCAGGGTCTGTAGTGACACCTCTAGCATGGAGATGCAGTGTCTAGGACCGCTGAACCAGGGTCTGTAGTGACACCTCTAGCAGGGAGATGCAGTGCCTCAGACCGCTGAACCAGGGTCTGTAGTGACACCTCTAGCAGGGAGACACAGTACCTTAGACCGCTGAACCAGGGTCTGTTGTGACACCTCTAGCAGGGAGATGCAGTGCCTCAGACCGCTGAACCAGGGTCTGTAGTGACGCCTCTAGCAGGGAGATGCAGTGCCTCAGACCGCTGAACCAGGGTCTGTAGTGACACCTCTAGCAGGGAGATGCAGTGCCTCAGACCGCTGAACCAGGGTCTGTAGTGACACCTCTAGCAGGGAGATGCAGTGCCTCAGACCGCTGAACCAGGGTCTGTAGTGACACCTCTAGCAGGGAGATGCAGTGCCTCAGACCGCTGAACCAGGGTCTGTAGTGACACCTCTAGCAGGGAGATGCAGTGCCTCAGACCGCTGAACCAGGGTCTGTAGTGACACCTCTAGCAGGGAGATGCAGTGTCTAGGACCGCTGAACCAGGGTCTGTAGTGACACCTCTAGCAGGGAGATGCAGTGCCTCAGACCGCTGAACCAGGGTCTGTAGTGACACCTCTAGCAGGGAGATGCAGTGCCTCAGACCGCTGAACCAGGGTCTGTAGTGACACCTCTAGCAGGGAGATGCAGTGCCTCAGACCGCTGAACCAGGGTCTGTAGTGACACCTCTAGCAGGGAGATGCAGTGCCTCAGACCGCTGAACCAGGGTCTGTAGTGACACCTCTAGCAGGGAGATGCAGTGCCTCAGACCGCTGAACCAGGGTCTGTAGTGACACCTCTAGCAGGGAGATGCAGTGCCTCAGACCGCTGAACCAGGGTCTGTAGTGACACCTCTAGCAGGGAGATGCAGTGCCTCAGACCGCTGTGCTACCAGAGTTAAAAACAGTGAGATCCTGCTACAATAACAAAATGCAGCATTCCGACATGGGTCATGTTCATTAGGCACCCAACGGAATAAAACAGACTTGAACGGAGAGGGAGTAACCTGAACTGGTCCAATAAGAATAGCTTGTTTCAGTTGCAAAATGTTTGTTTCTTTGTGCGGTATGTACTAATAAATGCAACCCTAGTAAAAAAACAAAAAACAAACAGAATGCAACGTTGTGTTCAGTTCCAAACTTAGCTCAACTGAAACGGAATTCAACAAGCGCAGTCACTTATTAACTCAGGATGAAGATGACGGCTATAGGCCATATTGAATGGAGAAAAACGGGACGGATGAATCTCCCCTTCTTTCTTCTCTCGTCTAAATACAGGTCAATATCCAGACAAGTTGTTGTGTTCCATTGCAGTTGATCAGGTGACAGAATCCACAGGTTCTGGAACGACATCCACTCCAGCACTACCACCACACAGTACCGTGGTGTTCTTCCTGGAGGTTACAGGCCTACTACTCGGTGAAGTCTAGTTGGTTTCTGTCACAATATAAAATGATATTTTGTCGACAATTTTTCACTACAGACGCTGGTTCGATTCCAGGCTGTATCACAACGGTCTAAGGCACCGCATCTCCCTGCTAGAGGTGTCACTACAGACCCTGGTTCAGCGGTCTAAGGCACTGTATCTCCCTGCTAGTGGTGTCACTACAGACGCTGGTTCGAATCCAGGCTGTATCACAACGGTATAAGGCACTGCATCTCCCTGCTAGAGGTGTCTCTACAGACCCTGGTTCGATTCCAGGCTGTATCACAACGACCCAAGGCACTGTATCTCCCTGCTAGTGGTGTCACTAGGGACCCTGTTTCAGCGGTCTAAGACACTGCATCTCCCTGCTAGAGGTGTCACTACAGACCCTGGTTCGATTCCAGGCTGTATCACAACCGGCCGTCCCATACAATTGTCCCAACGTCGGCTGCGGTAGGCCGTCATTGTAAATCAGGATTTGTTCTTAACTGACTCGCCTCGTTAAATAAAGGTAAATTAATTCTAGCCGGATTGGTAGGGGGGGGCATTGTTTGACGGTTGCCATAGTAACTAGGCTATATGGAAGGGTGTATGTAAAATATAAATAAACTTTCACCCAGTGGCCTGTGTACTGACCCCTAACCCCTGACCCCTAACCCCTAACCTAACAGTGGCCCGTGTACTGACCCCTAACCCCTAACCTAACAGTGGCCCGTGTACTGACCCCTGACCCCTAACCCTAACCCCAACCTAACAGTGGCCCGTGTACTGAACCAGAAAACACTGTTTCACTGTATAGACTTTCTGCTCCATAGTGAACAGGACCTGTGGAGAGTCTCTCCCTCTAGACTTTACAGTGAACTCCCCAGCACACACACACACACACACACACACACACACACACTAGCTCATTCTGCAAGTATTAAGTGATGAAATGATGCCGAGTGTGTTTGAGTGTTTTATGTTTGACGTTGCAGCTGTATTCGGGTGTGTGTGTGTGTGTCTGCTGAGCAACAGCGAATGGTACGCTGGGACTGGAAATACCTGTCTGGGAGAGTGGATGTCAGTACGAGCTGCTCTGAGTTTAACACACACACACACACACACACACAGTGTAGCGCTACCAGGGATTCACAATCAGCTTTGTGTGGGGAGGACAACATACACAGACAGGCCTGAGAGAGAGAGAGAGAGAGCACTCTGGACAAGAGGAGAAAGAACATGGGGGTGGAGGAGAGAGAGGGAGAGACATGATGATAGTAGGGATAGGGGGGATGGAGGAGAGTGGGAGAGACATGATGATAGTAGGGATAGGGGGGATGGAGGAGAGTGGGAGAGACATGATAGGGGGATGGAGAGGAGAGCGAGACATGATGACAGTAGGGATAGGGGGGATGGAGGAGAGGGAGAGACACGATGACAGTAGGGATAGGGGGGATGGAGGAGAGGAGAGAGGTGGGGGAGAGTGCGAGAGACACGATGACATTAGGGATAGGGGGGATGGAGGAGAGGTGCGGGAGAGACATGATGACAGTAGGGATAGGGGGGATGGAGGAGAGAGACATGGTGACAGTAGGGATAGGGGGGATGGAGGAGAGAGGCAGACAGATGAGAGCAGTCTCTAGCGTCATCATGCCAATAAGCTTCATCCTCACCACCAGTACTGTCAGTTTGGTGTTTCATCCCCCTTTGGTTTGGGGAGGTGCCAGCTGATCCTAGATCTGTGGTTAAGTTAGTATCTAATGGTTAGATTGGGGGAGGTGCCAGTTGATCCTAGATCTGTGGTTAAGTTAGTATCTAATGGTTGGGTTTGGGGAGGAAAAAGCTGATCCGTGGTTAAGTTAGTATAACCTGCACTAGGGATGAGGGCTATTGATCCCTCTCTCCTCTACTCTCCTCCTTGAAGATCCTCTGTCTGTTTCCCACCTCCACTCCTGACTGACTGAAACACACACCTACACACACACACACACGCAGGAGTCAGATTAGCTTTCAGATATCTGAACAATCAAAACATCTGTGTTTAAAACCATTTTGTTTTATATTAAAAGTCCAAGTTTAAAAAATAAAATAAAAAAACATTTTTTTGCTTCAATAAAGTACCCAGGGAACGCCGCTGGGCTGACAGCCACACAAGGTAAACGATCGTCCAATGAAAGACGAGGGATTCCTTGTGACGATTCTGCATGGCCATCAGATGTATTACGTTGATCATAGAAACAATTAGTATCTAATGGTTAAAGTAACGGTTGGGGGAGAGAAGCTGATCCTAGGTCTGTGGTTAAATTAGTATCTAATGGTTAAAGTAACGGTTGGGGGAGAGAAGCTGATCCTAGGTCTGTGGTTAAATTAGTATCTAATGGTTAATGTAACGGTTGGGGGAGAGAAGCTGATCCTAGGTCTGTGATTTAAATTAGTATCTAATGGTTAAAGTAACGGTTGGGGGAGAGAAGCTGATCCTAGGTCTGTGGTTAAGTTAGTATCTAATGGTTAAAGTAACGGTTGGGGGAGAGAAGCTGATCCTAGGTCTGTGGTTAAATTAGTATCTAATGGTTAAAGTAACGGTTGGGGGAGAGAAGCTGATCCTAGGTCTGTGGTTAAATTAGTATCTAATGGTTAAAGTAACGGTTGGGGGAGAGAAGCTGATCCTAGGTCTGTGGTTAAATTAGTATCTAATGGTTAAAGTAACGGTTGGGGGAGAGAAGCTGATCCTAGGTCTGTGGTTAAATTAGTATCTAATGGTTGGGGGAGAGAAGCTGATCCTAGGTCTGTGGTTAAATTAGTATCTAATGGTTAAAGTAACGGTTGGGGGAGAGAAGCTGATCCTAGGTCTGTGGTTAAATTAGTATCTAATGGTTGGGGGAGAGAAGCTGATCCTAGGTCTGTGGTTAAATTAGTATCTAATGGTTAAAGTAACGGTTGGGGGAGAGAAGCTGATCCTAGGTCTGTGATTAAATTAGTATCTAATGGTTAAAGTAACGGTTGGGGGAGAGAAGCTGATCCTAGGTCTGTGGTTTAAATTAGTATCTAATGGTTAAAGTAACGGTTGGGGGAGAGAAGCTGATCCTAGGTCTGTGGTTAAATTAGTATCTAATGGTTAAAGTAACGGTTGGGGGAGAGAAGCTGATCCTAGGTCTGTGGTTAAATTAGTATCTAATGGTTAATGTAACGGTTGGGGGAGAGAAGCTGATCCTAGGTCTGTGGTTAAATTAGTATCTAATGGTTAAAGTAACGGTTGGGGGAGAGAAGCTGATCCTAGGTCTGTGATTAAATTAGTATCTAATGGTTGAAGTAACGGTTGGGGGAGAGAAGCTGATCCTAGGTCTGGTTAAATTAGTATCTAATGGTTAAAGTAACGGTTGGGGGAGAGAAGCTGATCCTAGGTCTGTGGTTAAATTAGTATCTAATGGTTAAAGTAACGGTTGGGGGAGAGAAGCTGATCCTAGGTCTGTGGTTAAATTAGTATCTAATGGTTAAAGTAACGGTTGGGGGAGAGAAGCTGATCCTAGGTCTGTGGTTAAATTAGTATCTAATGGTTAAAGTAACGGTTGGGGGAGAGAAGCTGATCCTAGGTCTGTGGTTAAATTAGTATCTAATGGTTAAAGTAACGGTTGGGGGAGAGAAGCTGATCCTAGGTCTGTGGTTAAATTAGTATCTAATGGTTAAAGTAACGGTTGGGGGAGAGAAGCTGATCCTAGGTCTGTGGTTAAATTAGTATCTAATGGTTAATGTAACGGTTGGGGGAGAGAAGCTGATCCTAGGTCTGTGGTTAAATTAGTATCTAATGGTTGGGGGAGAGAAGCTGATCCTAGGTCTGTGGTTAAATTAGTATCTAATGGTTAAAGTAACGGTTGGGGGAGAGAAGCTGATCCTAGATCTGTGGTTAAATTAGTATCTAATGGTTAAAGTAACGGTTGGGGGAGAGAAGCTGATCCTAGGTCTGTGGTTAAATTAGTATCTAATGGTTGGGGGAGAGAAGCTGATCCTAGGTCTGTGGTTAAATTAGTATCTAATGGTTAAAGTAACGGTTGGGGGAGAGAAGCTGATCCTAGATCTGTGGTTAAATTAGTATCTAATGGTTAAAGTAACGGTTGGGGGAGAGAAGCTGATCCTAGGTCTGTGGTTAAATTAGTATCTAATGGTTGGGGGAGAGAAGCTGATCCTAGGTCTGTGGTTAAATTAGTATCTAATGGTTAAAGTAACGGTTGGGGGAGAGAAGCTGATCCTAGATCTGTGGTTAAATTAGTATCTAATGGTTAATGTAACGGTTGGGGGAGAGAAGCTGATCCTAGGTCTGTGGTTAAGTTAGTATCTAATGGTTAAAGTAACGGTTGGGGGAGAGAAGCTGATCCTAGGTCTGTGGTTAAATTAGTATGTAATGGTTGGGGGAGAGAAGCTGATCCTAGGTCTGTGATTTAAATTAGTATCTAATGGTTAAAGTAATGGTTGGGGGAGAGAAGCTGATCCTAGGTCTGTGGTTAAACAGTAGCTCAATATCTGTGGCAGAATTGCGTAAATTGATTGTTGGAATGGCCATTTCTGTCCAAATGGATTTCGATCTGGAGAGGTGGATGACTGACTGAAACACACACACACATATACACCTACACACACCTACACACCTACACACACACCTACACACACACACACACACACACATATACACCTACACACACACCTACACACACACACACCTACACCTACACCTACACACATACACCTACACCTACACACACACACAGACACACAGACACACACACTGCCAAGTCACAAGTTCCTGTGTGTATGTAGCAGGATGTGCATTCTGTAGCGTGTGTGTGTTGTCATTGGAAGGCCTGTTTCCTCATTTCCCCATATCCTCTACACCCCCCCCCCCCCCTCGTGCCCATGTCAGAGAGTAAGAAAACCCCTTCACATTCAGCCGTGTGCACCAGATGTCCTTCTCCACATCCACTTGTGTTTTAATAAGGAGGAGGTTCCTGAGAACAAGCTTAGGACTGCTCTGTGTGTGTTCGTCTATAGCACCCACATCTACAGCATCTGTTTCCCAGGCTCACTACATGAGTTCCAAATAGCACCCTATTCCCTACATGCTGCACTACATGAGTTCCAAATAGCTCCCTATTCCCTACATGCTGCACTACATGAGTTCCAAATAGCACCCTATTCCCTACATGCTGCACTACATGTCTAGGTTCCTCAATAGAATCTATTATCTGTGTGTGTGAGGCTTGTCAGTCTTCCCACGCTGGTCACCTGCACTAGGGATGAGGGCTATTGATCCCTCTCTCCTCTACTCTCCTCCTTGAAGGTCCTCTGTCTGTTCCCCTCCACTCCTCTCCTCCTTGAAGGTCCCCTGTCTATTCCCCTCCACTCCTCTCCTCCTTGAAGGCCCTCTGTCTGTACCCCTCCTCCACTCCTCTCCTCCTTGAAGGTCATCTGTACCTCTACTCTCCTCCCTTCCCGCATCCTTCCCTCTACCCCTCTCCGCTCTCTGCCCCTCCTTCATCCTTCCCTCTACCCCTCTCCTCTCTCTGCCCCTCCTTCATCCTTACCTCTAGTCTGTCTGATTCCTCCTCCTCTCCTCCTGATAGAGGGGTTAGTCTGTCTGATTCCTCCTCTCCTCCTGATATTTTTTATTTTTTTTATTTTATTTTTTATTTATTTAACCTTTATTTAACCAGGCAAGTCAGTTAAGAACAAATTCTTATTTTCAATGACGGCCTGGGAACAGTGGGTTAACTGCCTGTTCAGGGGCAGAACGACAGATTTGTACCTTGTCAGCTCGGGGGTTTGAACTCACAACCTTCCGGTTACTAGTCCAACGCTCTAACCACTAGGCTACCCTGCCGCCCCTAAATAGAGGGGTTAGTCTGTCTGATTACTCCTGACAGAGGGGTTAGTCTGTCTGATTCCTCCTGATAGAGGGGTTAGTCTGTCTGATTCCTCCTGATAGAGGGGTTAGTCTGTCTGATTCCTCCTGATAGAGGGGTTAGTCTGTCTGATTCCTCCTGATAGAGGGGTTAGTCTGTCTGATTCCTCCTCCTCTCCTCCTGATAGAGGGGTTAGTCTGTCTGATTCCTCCTCCTCTCCTCCTGATAGAGGGGTTAGTCTGTCTGATTCCTCCTCCTCTCCTCCTGATAGAGGGGTTAGTCTGTCTGATTCCTCCTCCTCTCCTCCTGATAGAGGGGTTAGTCTGTCTGATTCCTCCTCCTCTCCTCCTGATAGAGGGGTTAGTCTGTCTGATTACTCCTCCTCTCCTCCTGATAGAGGGTTAGTCTGTCTGATTACTACTCTCCTGAAAGTTGTTGCTCCTTGTGTCTTGTTTCCAGGCTAAAAGGTTTTTACACTTTATTGTTTAGGGGGTTCACCTGCCACCACTCTGATACCACAACTAAACACGGGCTGCATCCCAAAATAACACCCTATTCCCTCTATGGTGTACTTCTTAATAACAGGGCCCTTCGTCCACTATCTTTAACTAGAGGCACAATCTAGGGAATAAGGGGCCATTTGGGACACAATCACTTTGCATGGAGAGGATTATTGTCACTTTAGACAGGATCTATTTCTTCTAGATATTAATACACAGACCCAGAGTAGATAGATATATATCTGTATGTTTATGGGGGAGGTAAATAGTCTATCAAGGAGGGCCGAGGTGTTTAAGACCATTCAGAATGAACCAGACCAGGGACAGGGCTTTGTTGTTTGTAGATTTCTAATTCTGTCTGAGGGGAGGGCTGATGCAGTCTGTCTGAGGGCCGATGCGGTCGGTCTGTCTGTCTGAGGGCCGATGCGGTCGGTCTGTCTGTCTGAGGGCCGATGCGGTCGGTCTGTCTGTCTGAGGGCCGATGCGGTCGGTCTGTCTGTCTGAGGGCCGATGCGGTCGGTCTGTCTGTCTGAGGGCCGATGCGGTCGGTCTGTCTGTCTGAGGGCCGATGCGGTCGGTCTGTCTGTCTGAGGGCCGATGCGGTCGGTCTGTCTGTCTGAGGGCCGATGCGGTCGGTCTGTCTGTCTGAGGGCCGATGCGGTCGGTCTGTCTGTCTGAGGGCCGATGCGGTCGGTCTGTCTGTCTGAGGGCCGATGCGGTCGGTCTGTCTGTCTGAGGGCCGATGCGGTCGGTCTGTCTGTCTGAGGGCCGATGCGGTCGGTCTGTCTGTCTGAGGGCCGATGCGGTCGGTCTGTCTGTCTGAGGGCCGATGCGGTCGGTCTGTCTGTCTGAGGGCCGATGCGGTCGGTCTGTCTGTCTGAGGGCCGATGCGGTCGGTCTGTCTGTCTGAGGGCCGATGCGGTCGGTCTGTCTGTCTGAGGGCCGATGCGGTCGGTCTGTCTGTCTGAGGGCCGATGCGGTCGGTCTGTCTGTCTGAGGGCCGACGCGGTCGGTCTGTCTGAGGGCCGACGCGGTCGGTCTGTCTGAGGGCCGACGCGGTCGGTCTGTCTGAGGGCCGACGCGGTCGGTCTGTCTGTCTGAGGGCCGACGCGGTCGGTCTGTCTGTCTGAGGGCCGATGCGGTCGGTCTGTCTGTCTGAGGGCCGATGCGGTCGGTCTGTCTGTCTGAGGGCCGATGCGGTCGGTCTGTCTGTCTGAGAGGAGAATGTGTCAGCCAAAGAGAGGATGAGGATGAGGATGAGGGGGGGGATTGACACTTTTTGTTTTTGTTATCTCCCTTTCTCCTCTGTTCATGAGTTCTCACCAACAAGAGGCACAAACCCCACTAGCTAAATCTGCACTCGTTCTATCATGCTCTCTCTCTCTGTCTCTGTCTCTGTCTCTGTCTCTGTCTCTGTCTCTGTCTCTGTCTCTGTCTCTCTCTGTCTCTGTCTCTGTCTCTGTCTCTGTCTCTGTCTCTGTCTCTCTCTCTCCCTCTCTCTCGGTTTCTGTTTCCTCTCTCCTCCACCCTCTTTCCCCTGCTCTCTTTCTCTTCTCTCTGTTCAGGCCTGTCTCTCTTCTCTCTCTGTTTAGTTTCTGTTGTAACAGTTATACTGTGTGTGTGTGTGTGGTAAATGTAGCAGAGCACAGTACAGCTGGGCAGCTTCAAATTCTCCTGAAGTCCTAGAGAGAGACAGAAATGGAGAGGGAGGGGTTGAAGGACAACAATATAGTGACTAGAGGGAAAATGCTTTTGGAAGAGCGAAGGAGAGGAGGACAGAAGGAGAGTCTCTTGGCTGGGCCCTGTCTGTCAGTGAAGCAGGAAGAGGAGGACAGAAGGAGAGTCTCTTGGCTGAGCCCTGTCTGTCAGTGAAACAGGGAGAGGAGGACAGAAGGAGTCTCTTGGCTGAGCCCTGTCTGTCAGTGAAGCAGGAAGAGGAGGACCGAAGGAGTCTCTTGGCCGAGCCCTGTCTGTCAGTGAAACGGAAGAGAGACGGAGAGGAGGACAGAAGGAGTCTCTTGGCCGAGCCCTGTCTGTCAGTGAAACAGGAAGCGAGACGGAGAGGAGGACAGAAGGAGTTTCTTGGCCGAGCCCTGTCTGTCAGTGAAGCAGGAAGAGAGACGGAGAGGAGGACAGAAGGAGTCTCTTGGCCGAGCCCTGTCTGTCAGTGAAACAGGAAGAGGAGAACAGAAGGAGTTTCTTGGCCGAGCCCTATCTGTCAGTGAAGCAGGGAGAGAGGAGGACAGAAGGAGTCTCTTGGCCGAGCCCTGTCTGTCAGTGAAACAGGGAGAGGGAGGGAGAGTGGAGAGTAATGGAGAGAAGGTTCGTGTGTGTGTGTGTGTGTGTGTGTTTGGGGTTTACATGTGTAGTGTTGGTGAGTTCTGGTTTTAGAGTGTAAGCATTAGAGAGTGGCCTGTGTGTGTGGGGTGTTTCCATGTGTAGTGTTGGAGTTTTAGGGTTTAATCGTTAGGGAGTGGCCTGTGTGTGTGGGCCTTGTTTATTGGCTGTCTGGGTGGCTTTGGAGCAGAGGAGGAACTGTGTCAGCAGCACAGAGGGTTTTTCACAAACAGATCCCTGTTTAGTGTATTACATTAGACCAGAACACTAGTGAACAGAGGTCTGTTGGGTCCTGTTTAACACTAGTGACCAGAGAGGTCTATTGGGTCCTGTTTGACACTAGTGACCAGAGAGGTCTATTGGGTCCTGTTTAACACTAGTGACCAGAGCTCTGTTGGGTCCTGTTTAACACTAGTGACCAGAGTGGTCTATGGGTCCTGTTTAACACTAGTGACCAGAGGTCTATTGGGTCCTGTTTAACACTAGTGACCAGAGGTCTATGGGTCCTGTTTAACACTAGTGACCAGAGAGCTCTATTGGGTCCTGTTTAACACTAGTGACCAGAGGTATATGGGTCCTGTTTAACACTAGTGACCAGAGGTCTATTGGGTCCTGTTTAACACTAGTGACCAGAGAGGTCTATGGGTCCTGTTTAACACTAGTGACCAGAGAGGTCTATGGATCCTGTTTAACACTAGTGACCAGAGGTCTATTGGGTCCTGTTTAACACTAGTGACCAGAGAGGTCTATTGGGTCCTGGTTGACACTAGTTACCAGAGAGGTCTATGGATCCTGTTTAACACTAGTGACCAGAGGTCTATGGGTCCTGTTTAACACTAGTTACCAGAGAGGTCTATTGGGTCCTGTTTAACACTAGTGACCAGAGGTCTGTTGGGTCCTGTTTAACACTAGTGACCAGAGAGGTCTATTGGGTCCTGGTTAAGACTAGTGACCAGAGAGGTCTATTGGGTCCTGGTTAACACTAGTGACCAGAGAGGTCTATTGGGTCCTGGTTAACACTAGTGACCAGAGAGGTCTATTGGGTCCTGGTTAACACTAGTGACCAGAGAGGTCTATTGGGTCTTGGTTAACACTAGTGACCAGAGGTCTATGGGTCCTGTTTAACACTAGTGACCAGAGAGGTCTATTGGGTCCTGGTTAACACTAGTGACCAGAGAGGTCTATTGGGTCCTGTTTAACACTAGTGACCAGAGAGGTCTATTGGGTCCTGGTTAACACTAGTGACCAGAGTGGTCTATGGGTCCTGTTTAACACTAGTGACCAGAGAGGTCTATGGGTCCTGTTTAACACTAGTGACCAGAGAGGTCTATTGGGTCCTGGTTAACACTAGTGACCAGAGAGGTCTATTGGGTCCTGTTTAACACTAGTGACCAGAGGTCTATTGGGTCCTGGTTAACACTAGTGACCAGAGCTCTGTTGGGTCCTGGTTAACACTAGTGACCAGAGAGGTCTATTGGGTCCTGGTTAACACTAGTGACCAGAGGTCTATGGGTCCTGTTTAACACTAGTGACCAGAGTGGTCTATGGGTCCTGTTTAACACTAGTGACCAGAGGTCTATTGGTCCTGTTTAACACTAGTGACCAGAGAGGTCTATGGGTCCTGTTTAACACTAGTGACCAGAGAGGTCTATTGGGTCCTGGTTAACACTAGTGACCAGAGAGGTCTATTGGGTCCTGTTTAACACTAGTGACCAGAGAGGTCTATTGGGTCCTGGTTAACACTAGTGACCAGAGTGGTCTATGGGTCCTGTTTAACACTAGTGACCAGAGAGGTCTATGGGTCCTGTTTAACACTAGTGACCAGAGAGGTCTATTGGGTCCTGGTTAACACTAGTGACCAGAGAGGTCTATTGGGTCCTGTTTAACACTAGTGACCAGAGGTCTATTGGGTCCTGGTTAACACTAGTGACCAGAGCTCTGTTGGGTCCTGGTTAACACTAGTGACCAGAGAGGTCTATTGGGTCCTGGTTAACACTAGTGACCAGAGGTCTATGGGTCCTGTTTAACACTAGTGACCAGAGTGGTCTATGGGTCCTGTTTAACACTAGTGACCAGAGGTCTATTGGTCCTGTTTAACACTAGTGACCAGAGAGGTCTATGGGTCCTGTTTAACACTAGTTACCAGAGAGGTCTATGGGTCCTGTTTAACACTAGTGACCAGAGGTCTATTGGGTCCTGTTTAACACTAGTGACCAGAGAGGTCTATGGGTCCTGTTTAACACTAGTGACCAGAGTGGTCTATGGGTCCTGTTTAACACTAGTGACCAGAGAGGTCTATGGGTCCTGTTTAACACTAGTGACCAGAGAGGTCTATTGGGTCCTGTTTAACACTAGTGACCAGAGAGGTCTATTGGGTCCTGTTTAACACTAGTGACCAGAGAGGTCTATGGGTCCTGTTTAACACTAGTGACCAGAGAGGTCTATGGGTCCTGTTTAACACTAGTGACCAGAGAGGTCTATGGGTCCTGTTTAACACTAGTGACCAGAGAGGTCTATTGGGTCCTGTTTAACACTAGTGACCAGAGAGGTCTATGGGTCCTGTTTAACACTAGTGACCAGAGAGGTCTATGGGTCCTGTTTAACACTAGTGACCAGAGAGGTCTATGGGTCCTGTTTAACACTAGTGACCAGAGAGGTCTATGGGTCCTGTTTAACACTAGTGACCAGAGAGGTCTATGGGTCCTGTTTAACACTAGTGACCAGAGAGGTCTATGGGTCCTGTTTAACACTAGTGACCAGAGAGGTCTATTGGGTCCTGTTTAACACTAGTGACCAGAGAGGTCTATGGGTCCTGTTTAACACTAGTGACCAGAGAGGTCTATGGGTCCTGTTTAACACTAGTGACCAGAGAGGTATATGGGTCCTGTTTAACACTAGTGACCAGAGTGGTCTATGGGTCCTGTTTAACACTAGTGACCAGAGAGGTCTATGGGTCCTGTTTAACACTAGTGACCAGAGAGGTCTATTGGGTCCTGTTTAACACTAGTGACCAGAGAGGTCTATTGGGTCCTGTTTAACACTAGTGACCAGAGAGGTCTATGGGTCCTGTTTAACACTAGTGACCAGAGAGGTCTATGGGTCCTGTTTAACACTAGTGACCAGAGGTCTATTGGGTCCTGTTTAACACTAGCCTACTATGTAAGGGAATAAGGTGCAATTGGGGACATAGAGAGACAGGCAGATCATTACGTCACCATTGTTACTACTACAGAGGTGGGGGGGAGAGAATGAAGACAAGAATGGCAGAAGGCAAATTGAGGGAGGTGGGGAGGGAAAGGAAGGAAGGGAGGGGGGGGAGGGAGGGAAAGGAGGGGGAGGGAGGGATTTAGGGAAAGGAGGGGGAGGGAGGAAGGAAGGGAGGGAGGGAGGGGAGGGGAAGGAGAGAGAGGGAGAGGGAGAGTGTCATTCCTGTGTCTACAATGGGAAGCACCACTTACTGGCTGACACACAGACACACACACACACACACACACACACACACACACACGGGTGCTGTCAGTTACATGTGCTTTGCTTATTCTCTGTTTGTATTTATACATGTAGCATTGTAGTGTGTCTGTGGTGAAGGCCTCATTGTATTCTACAAGGCTGGTGCTGAAGTCTGTTGTCTGTTGTGTTCTGATATCTTAAGATCTTCCTGTGTGTGTGTCTCACGTGCTCTCTCTCTCGCCTCTCTCTCTCTCGCCTCTCTCGCCTCTCTCCCTCTCTCTCTCTCTCTCCCTCTCTCTCCCTCTCTCCTCTCTCTCTCGCCTCTCTCTCCCTCTCTCCTCTCTCTCTCGCCTCTCTCTCCCTCTCGCCTCTCTCTCTCGCCTCTCTCTCTCTCTCTCGCCTCTCTCTCTCGCCTCTCTCTCTCGCCTCTCTCTCTCGCCTCTCTCTCTCGCCTCTCTCTCGCCTCTCTCTCTCTCTCGCCTCTCTCTCTCTCTCTCTCTCTCTCTCTCTCGCCTCTCTCTCTCTCTCGCCTCTCTCTCTCTCGCCTCTCTCTCTCTCGCCTCTCTCTCTCTCGCCTCTCTCTCTCTCGCCTCTCTCTCTCGCCTCTCTCTCTCTCGCCTCTCTCTCTCTCGCCTCTCTCTCTCTCGCCTCTCTCTCCCTCTCTCCCTCCCTCTCGCCTCTCTCTCCCTCCCTCTCGCCTCTCTCTCCCTCCCTCTCGCCTCTCTCTCCCTCTCTCTCTCTCCCTCTCTCCTCTCTCTCTCGCCTCTCTCTCCCTCTCTCCTCTCTCTCTCGCCTCTCTCTCCCTCTCGCCTCTCTCTCTCGCCTCTCTCTCTCTCTCTCGCCTCTCTCTCTCGCCTCTCTCTCTCGCCTCTCTCTCTCGCCTCTCTCTCGCCTCTCTCTCTCTCTCGCCTCTCTCTCTCTCTCGCCTCTCTCTCTCTCTCTCTCTCTCTCTCTCTCTCGCCTCTCTCTCTCTCGCCTCTCTCTCTCTCGCCTCTCTCTCTCTCGCCTCTCTCTCTCTCGCCTCTCTCTCTCTCGCCTCTCTCTCTCTCGCCTCTCTCTCCCTCTCTCTCCCTCCCTCTCGCCTCTCTCTCCCTCCCTCTCGCCTCTCTCTCCCTCCCTCTCGCCTCTCTCTCTCCCTCCCTCTCGCCTCTCTCTCTCCCTCCCTCTCGCCTCTCTCTCTCCCTCCCTCTCGCCTCTCTCTCTCCCTCCCTCTCGCCTCTCTCTCTCCCTCCCTCTCGCCTCTCTCTCTCCCTCTCTCTCTCCTCTCGTCTCTCTCTCGCCTCTCGCCTCTCAATTTCTCTCTTGTTTTTAGTTGTGAAAAGTTAGTAAGAAACAATTTCACCAGCTACTGATAAGAGCGAGATGGAGAGAGAACGATATGAAGAGGAGAGCTAAAAGGGATGTGTTAATGCGGGAGGGAGGGAGAGGATGAGAGAGGGGGGGGGGGGGTGACTTGAAGAAGAGATGTGGGGGGGGGGCTGGTGATGTGTAGAGAGAGAGGGGGAGTGACATGAAGAAGAGATGTGGGGGGGGGGGTGGTGATGCGTAGAGAGAGAGGGGGGGTGACATGAAGATAGATGTGGGGGGGGCTGGTGATGCGTAGAGAGGGGGGGGGGTGGTGATGCGTAGAGAGAGGGGGGGTGACACGAAGAAGAGATGTGGGGGGGCTGGTGATGCGTAGAGAGAGGGGGGGTGGTGATGCGTAGAGAGAGGGGGGGTGACATGAAGAAGAGATGTGGGGGGGCTGGTGATGCGTAGAGAGGGGGGGGGGTGATGCGTAGAGAGATGGGGGGGGTGACATGAAGAAGAGATGTGGGGGGGCTGGTGAGGCGTAGAGAGAGGGGGGGGTGACATGAAGAAGAGATGTGGGGGGGCTGGTGAGGCGTAGAGAGGGGGGGGGGTGGTGATGCGTAGAGAGAGGGGGGGTGACATGAAGAAGAGATGTGGGGGGGCTGGTGAGGCGTAGAGAGGGGGGGGGCTGGTGATGCGTAGAGAGAGGGGGGGGTGACATGAAGAAGAGATGTGGGGGGGCTGGTGATGCGTAGAGAGAGGGGGGGGTGACATGAAGAGATGTGGGGGGGCTGGTGATGCGTAGAGAGAGGGGGGGGTGACATGAAGAGAGATGTGGGGGGGCTGGTGAGGCGTAGAGAGAGGGGGGGTGACATGAAGAAGAGATGTGGGGGGGCTGGTGAGGCATAGAGAGAGGGGGGGTGACATGAAGAAGAGATGTGGGGGGGCTGGTGAGGCGTAGAGAGAGGGGGGGGGTGACATGAAGAAGAGAATGTGGGGGGGCTGGTGAGGCATAGAGAGAGGGGGGGGTGACATGAAGAAGAGATGTGGGGGGGGCTGGTGAGGCGTAGGAGAGAGGGGGGGGTGACATGAAGAAGAGATGTGGGGGGGGTGGTGATGCGTAGAGAGAGGGGGGGGTGACATGAAGAAGAGATGTGGGGGGGCTGGTGAGGCGTAGAGAGAGGGGGGGGTGACATGAAGAAGAGATGGGGGGGGGGGGGCTGGTGAGGCGTAGAGAGAGGGGGGGTGACATGAAGAAGAGATGTGGGGGGCTGGTGAGGCGTAGAGAGAGGGTGTAATGTGTTGGAGGGAGAAATGGTGACAAAATAATGGAGGGAAGAGGAAATGGATAGAAATAGCTGATGCACTCTGAAGCTGATCCCTCCCTCCCTCACTCTTTCTCTCTCTGTCCCACCATCCCGTCTCTCTCTCTCTCTCTTTCCCACCATCCCCCTTACAGCTGATGCACTCTGAAGCTTACAGAAAATCAATAGCAGTCAAGAGAAGCCACAATCTATCTCTCTCCATACTCTTTCTCTTGGAGATCTCCACCTCCCTCTCTCTGTCCCACCATGCCTCTGTCTCCTCTCCTCTCCTCCATATATCTTACCCACGCCTCTGTCTCCTCTCTCTCCTCTCCTCCCCTCCATATATCTTACCCACGCCTGTCTCCTCTCTCTCCTCTCCTCCCCCTCCATATATCTTACCCATGCCTCTGTCTCCTCTCCTCCCCTCCATATATCTTACCCATGCCTCTGTCTCCTCTCTCTCCTCTCCTCCCCTCCATATATCTTACCCACGCCTCTGTCTCCTCTCCTCCCTCCATATATCTTACCCATTCCTCTCTCTCCTCTGTCTCCTCTCCTCCCCTCCATATATCTTACCCATGCCCCTGTCTCCTCTGTCTCCTCTCCTCCCCTCCATATATCTTACCCATGCCTCTGTCTCCTCTCCTCCCCTCCATATATCTTACCCATGCCTCTGTCTCCTCTCCTCCCCTCCATATATCTTACCCATGCCTCTGTCTCCTCTGTCTCTTCTCCTCCCCTCCATATATCTTACCCATGCCTCTGTCTCTTCTCCTCCCCTCCATATATCTTACCCATGCCTCTGTCTCCTCTCCTCCCCTCCATATATCTTACCCATGCCTCTGTCTCCTCTCTCTCCTCCCCTCCATATATCTTACCCATGCCTCTCTCTCCTCTCCTCCCCTCCATATATCTTACCCATTCCTCTGTCGCCTCTCCTCCCCTCCATATATCTTACCCATGCCTCTGTCTCCTCTCTCTCCTCTCCTCCCCTCCATATATCTTACCCATGCCTCTGTCTCCTCTCTCTCCTCTCCTCCCCTCCATATATCTTACCCATGCCTCTGTCTCCTCTCTCTCCTCCCCTCCATATATCTTACCCATGCCTCTGTCTCCTCTCTCTCCTCTCCTCCCCTCCATATATCTTACCCATTCCTCTGTCGCCTCTCCTCCCCTCCATATATCTTACCCATGCCTCTGTCTCCTCTCCTCCCCTCCATATATCTTACCCATGCCTCTGTCTCCTCTCTCTCCTCTCCTCCCCTCCATATATCTTACCCATATCTCTCTCTCTCCTCTCCTCCCCTCCATATATCTTACCCATGCCTCTGTCTCCTCTCCTCCCCTCCATATATCTTACCCATGCCTCTGTCTCCTCTCCTCCCCTCCATATATCTTACCCATGCTCTCTCTCCTCTCCTCCCCTCCATAAATCTTACCCATGCCTCTGTCTCCTCTGTCTCCTCCCCTCCATATATCTTACCCATGCCTCTGTCTCCTCTCCTCCCCTCCATATATCTTACCCATGCCTCTGTCTCCTCTCTCTCCTCTCCTCCCCTCCATATATCTTACCCATGCCTCTGTCTCCTCTCTCTCCTCTCCTCCCCTCCATATATCTTACCCATGCCTCTCTCTCTCCTTTCCTCCCCTCCATATATCTTACCCATGCCTCTGTCTCCTCTCCTCCCCTCCATATATCTTACCCATGCCTCTGTCTCCTCTCTCTCCTCCCCTCCATATATCTTACCCATGCCTCTGTCTCCTCTCCTCCCCTCCATATATCTTACCCATGCCTCTCTCTCCTCTCCTCCCCTCCATATATCTTACCCATGCCTCTGTCTCCTCTCTCTCCTCTCCTCCCCTCCATATATCTTACCCATGCCTCTGTCTCCTCTGTCTCCTCCCCTCCATATATCTTACCCATGCCTCTGTCTCTCTCCTCTCCTCCCCTCCATATATCTTACCCATGCCTCTCTCTCCTCTCCTCCCCTCCATATATCTTACCCATGCCTCTGTCTCCTCTCTCTCCTCTCCTCCCCTCCATATATCTTACCCATGCATCTGTCTCCTCTCCTCCCCTCCATATATCTTACCCATGCCTCTCTCTCCTCTCCTCCCCTCCATATATCTTACCCATGCCTCTGTCTCCTCTCCTCCCCTCCATATATCTTACCCATGCCTCTGTCTCCTCTCTCCCCTCCATATATCTTACCCATGCCTCTGTCTCCTCTCTCTCCTCTCCTCCCCTCCATATATCTTACCCATGCCTCTCTCTCCTTTCCTCCCCTCCATATATCTTACCCATGCCTCTGTCTCCTCTCCTCCCCTCCATATATCTTACCCATGCCTCTGTCTCCTCTCCTCCCCTCCATATATCTTACCCATGCCTCTGTCTCCTCTCCTCCCCTCCATATATCTTACCCATGCCTCTCTCTCCTCTCCTCCCCTCCATATATCTTACCCATGCCTCTGTCTCCTCTCTCTCCTCTCCTCCCCTCCATATATCTTACCCATGCCTCTGTCTCCTCTCCTCCCCTCCATATATCTTACCCATTCCTCTGTCTCCTCTGTCTCCTCTCCTCCCCTCCATATATCTTACCCATGCCCCTGTCTCCTCTGTCTCCTCTCCTCCCCTCCATATATCTTACCCATGCCTCTGTCTCCTCTCCTCCCCTCCATATATCTTACCCATGCCTCTGTCTCCTCTCCTCCCCTCCATATATCTTACCCATGCCTCTGTCTCCTCTGTCTCCTCTCCTCCCCTCCATATATCTTACCCATGCCTCTGTCTCTTCTCCTCCCCTCCATATATCTTACCCATGCCTCTGTCTCCTCTCCTCCCCTCCATATATCTTACCCATGCCTCTGTCTCCTCTCCTCCCCTCCATATATCTTACCCATGCCTCTGTCTCCTCCCCTCCATATATCTTACCCATGCCTCTGTCTCCTCTCCTCCCCTCCATATATCTTACCCATGCCTCTCTCTCCTCCCCTCCATATATCTTACCCATGCCTCTCTCTCCTCCCCTCCATATATCTTACCCATGCCTCTGTCTCCTCTCTGTCTTTTATTTATTTTCCGCATTCCCATGGCAACCCTGACACATCCCCCCTCACCCATGGCAACCCTGACACCCCCCCCCCCACCCATGGCAACCCTGACACATCCCCCCCCCCACCCATGGCAACCCTGACACATCCCCCCCCACCCATGGCAACCCTGACACACCCCCCCCCCTCACCCATGGCAACCCTGACACATCCCCCCCCCCCCACCCATGGCAACCCTGACACCCCCCCCCCCTCACCCATGGCAACCCTGACACCCCCCCCCCTCACCCATGGCAACCCTGACACATCCCCCCCTCACCCATGGCAACCCTGACACATCCCCCCCCTCACCCATGGCAACCCTGACACATCCCCCCCTCACCCATGGCAACCCTGACACACCCCCCCCTCACCCATGGCAACCCTGACACATCCCCCCCATCACCCATGGCAACCCTGACACATCCCCCCTCACCCATGGCAACCCTGACACATCCCCCCTCACCCATGGCAACCCTGACACATCCCCCCTCACCCATGGCAACCCTGACACATCCCCCCTCACCCATGGCAACCCTGACACATCCCCCCTCACCCATGGCAACCCTGACACATCCCCCCTCACCCATGGCAACCCTGACACATCCCCCCTCACCCATGGCAACCCTGACACATCCCCCCTCACCCATGGCAACCCTGACACAACCCCCCTCACCCATGGCAACCCTGACATATCCCCCCCTCACCCATGGCAACCCTGACACATCCCCCCCTCACCCATGGCAACCCTGACACATCCCCCCCCTCACCCATGGCAACCCTGACACACACCCCCCTCACCCATGGCAACCCTGACACACCCCCCCCCTCACCCATGGCAACCCTGACACATCCCCCCCCTCACCCATGGCAACCCTGACACCCCCCCCCCCCCCTCACCCATGGCAACCCTGACACATCCCCCCCCTCAACCATGGCAACCCTGACACATCCCCCCTCACCCATGGCAACCCTGACACATCCCCCCTCACCCATGGCAACCCTGACACATCTCCCCCTCACCCATGGCAACCCTGACACATCCTCCCCCTCACCCATGGCAACCCTGACACATCCCCCCCCCCTCACCCATGGCAACCCTGACACATCCCCCCTCACCCATGGCAACCCTGACACATCCCCCCCCTCACCCATGGCAACCCTGACACATCCCCCCCTCACCCATGGCAACCCTGACACATCCCCCCTCACCCATGGCAACCCTGACACATCCACTCTATCACCGCCCCTCACCCATGGCAACCAAGTGGACACTGGAGTCATTTGGGACTCCACTTGGGAGAAGTCAAGGACAGACCAGGGCTGTTAGTGTCAGTACTTCTGGTAATGTGATGTGATGTCACCCCAGTCAGACCTCCAGAAGGGAAAACAAACTGAATAGAAGATGAGATGGAGTAACAGTCTGGTGGTGATGTGATGTCATCTGAAAACTGCTGCTTTAATCCTGGATTACTGGCTTTGCCGTGTGTGTGTGTGTGTGTGTGTGTGTGTGTGTGTGTGTGTGTGTGTGTGTGTGTGTGTGTGTGTGTGTGTGTGTGTGTGCGCGCGCGCTATATCTGCTTCTGAATGTAAGGTGTGTTGCTAGTCCTTTTCTCTCTCTGATCACACACACACACACACACGAGATGCTAACTCGCACAAACATGTTTGTATGTTGAGGTCCAGATGTTTGATAATCAAAACAACAATAGGGGTTAAATCTCTAATCCTTTCATAGCCTTAGTATCATCTAGTCTATATAGCCTTAGTATAATCTAGTCTATATAGCCTTAGTATCATGTAGCCTATATGGTCTATATAGCCGTAGTATCATCTAGTCTATATAGCCTTAGTATAATCTAGTCTATATAGCCTTAGTATCATCTAGTCTATATATAGCCTTAGTATCATCTAGTCTATATTGCCTTAGTATCATCTAGTCTATATATAGCCTTAGTATCATCTAGTCTATATAGCCTTAGTATAATCTAGTCTATATAGCCTTAGTATCATGTAGCCTATATGGTCTATATAGCCGTAGTATCATCTAGTCTATATAGCCTTAGTATAATCTAGTCTATATAGCCTTAGTATCATCTAGTCTATATATAGCCTTAGTATCATGTAGCCTATATAGCCTTGGTATCATCTAGTCTATATATAGCCTTAGTATCATCTAGTCTATATAGCCTTGGTATCATCTAGTCTATATAGCCTTAGTATCATCTAGTCTATATAGCCTTAGTATCATCTAGTCTATATAGCCTTAGTATCATCTAGTCTATATATAGCCTTAGTATCATGTAGCCTATATAGCCTTGGTATCATCTAGTCTATATATAGCCTTAGTATCATCTAGTCTATATAGCCTTGGTATCATCTAGTCTATATAGCCTTAGTATCATGTAGCCTATATGGTCTATATAGCCTTAGTATCATCTAGTCTATATATAGCCTTAGTATCATCTAGTCTATATATAGCCTTAGTATCATCTAGTCTATATATAGCCTTAGTATCATGTAGCCTATATAGCCTTGGTATCATCTAGTCTATATATAGCCGTAGTATCATCTAGTCTATATAGCCTTAGTATCATCTAGTCTATATAGCCTTAGTATCATCTAGTCTATATAGCCTTAGAATCATCTAGTCTATATATAGCCTTAGTATCATCTAGTCTATATATAGCCTTAGTATCATCTAGTCTATATAGCCTTAGTATCATCTAGTCTATATAGCCTTAGAATCATCTAGTCTATATATAGCCTTAGTATCGTCTAGTCTATATAGCCTTAGTATCATGTAGTCTATATAGCCTTAGTATCATGTAGTCTATATTGTCTATATAGCCTTAGTATCATCTAGTCTATATTGCCTTAGTATCATCTAGTCTATATAGCCTTGGTATCATCTAGTCTATATAGCCTTAGAATCATCTAGTCTATATATAGCCTTAGTATCATCTAGTCTATATATAGCCTTAGTATCATCTAGTCTATATTGCCTTAGTATCATCTAGTCTATATAGCCTTAGTATCATCTAGTCTATATAGCCTTAGAATCATCTAGTCTATATATAGCCTTAGTATCATGTAGTCTATATAGCCTTAGTATCATCTAGTCTATATAGCCTTAGTATCATCTAGTCTATATATAGCCTTAGTATCATCTAGTCTATATAGCCTTAGTATCATCTAGTCTATATAGCCTTAGTATCATCTAGTCTACATAGCCTTAGTATCATCTAGTCTATATAGCCTTAGTATCATCTAGTCTATATAGCCTTAGTATCATCTAGTCTATATATAGTATCTCTAATGGTATCTTTGTGTCTAGGGGCCAGTCTACCACTGTTAATAATGGTATCTTTGTGTCTAGGGGCCAGTCTACCACTGTTAATAATGGTATCTCTGTGTCTAGGGGCCATAGGGGCCAGTCTACCACTGTTAATAATGGTATATCTGTGTCTAGGGGCCATAGGGGCCAGTCTACCACTGTTAATAATGGTATCTGTGTCTAGGGGCAATAGGGGCAGTCTACCACTGTTAATAATGGTATCTCTGTGTCTAGGGGGCAGTCTACCACTGTTAATAATGGTATCTCTGTGTCTAGGGGGCAGTCTACCACTGTTAATAATGATGTCTAGGGGCCAGTCTACCACTGTTCTTAATAGTATATCTGTGTCTAGGGGCCAGTCTACCACTGTTAATAATGGTGTATCTTGTGTCTAGGGGCCAGTCTACCACTGTTAATAATGGTATCTCTGTGTCTAGGTGCCAGTCTACCACTGTTAATAATGGTATCTCTGTGTCTAGGGGCCAGTCTACCACTGTTAATAATGGTATCTCTGTGTCTAGGGGCCATAGGGGCCAGTCTACCACTGTTAATAATGGTGTCTCTGTGTCTAGGGGCCAGTCTACCACTGTTAATAATGGTATCTCTGTGTCTAGGGGCCAGTCTACCACTGTTAATAATGGTGTCTCTGTGTCTAGGGGCCAGTCTACCACTGTTAATAATGGTGTCTCTGTGTCTAGGGGCCAGTCTACCACTGTTAATAATGGTATCTCTGTGTCTAGGGGCCAGTCTACCACTGTTAATAATGGTATCTCTGTGTCTAGGGGCCAGTCTACCACTGTTAATAATGGTATCTCTGTGTCTAGGGGCCATAGGGGCCAGTCTACCACTGTTAATAATGGTATCTCTGTGTCTAGGGGCCAGTCTACCACTGTTAATAATGGTATCTCTGTGTCTAGGGGCCAGTCTACCACTGTTAATAATGGTATCTCTGTGTCTAGGGGCCATAGGGGCCAGTCTACCACTGTTAATAATGGTATCTCTGTGTCTAGGGGCCAGTCTACCACTGTTAATAATGGTATCTCTGTGTCTAGGGGCCAGTCTACCACTGTTAATAATGATATCTCTGTGTCTAGGGGCCATAGGGGCCAGTCTACCACTGTTAATAATGGTATCTCTGTGTCTAGGGGCCAGTCTACCACTGTTAATAATGGTATCTCTGTGTCTAGGGGCCAGTCTACCACTGTTAATAATGGTATCTCTGTGTCTAGGGGCCAGTCTACCACTGTTAATAATGGTGTCTCTGTGTCTAGGGACCAGTCTACCATTGTTTACTAATGGTATCTCTGTGTCTAGGGGCCAGTCTACCACTGTTAATAATGGTATCTCTGTGTCTAGGGGCCAGTCTACCACTGTTAATAATGGTATCTCTGTGTCTAGGGGCCAGTCTACCACTGTTAATAATGGTATCTCTGTGTCTAGGGGCCAGTCTACCACTGTTAATAATGGTATCTCTGTGTCTAGGGGCCAGTCTACCACTGTTAATAATGGTATCTCTGTGTCTAGGGGCCAGTCTACCACTGTTAATAATGGTATCTCTGTGTCTAGGGGCCAGTCTTCCACTGTTAATAATGGTATCTCTCTGTCTAGGAGCCGTAGGGGGTAGGAGCCATCCTGACCATGCCTGTGGAGAGGAGGGTGACAAGGTGAGATCCCACACACACACACACACACACACACAGAGAGAGAGTTATGATATCGTGCTCCAACAGCTCCTCTAGAGTTTACAGATATGACCTCATCGTGAGAGAGAAACTGTCAGGTACATTCCTCTGGGCTGTGTGTGGAGGGGGCTGGTTTCTGAGGAGGGCAGGAAGGGAGGAATGGTGGTCTAGGAAAATACATATATTTGAAATCAAGAGATGGGGTGTGTAGTGGGAGTCTTGGGGTGGGGGGGGGGGTTGGGGGAGGGAGGTGTGTGTGTGTGTGTGTGTGTAAAGGGTCTCTGTGTATGGGGGGGTCTAGGGTGTCTGGGGGTCTCCTATTATAGACCACCCTGTCTGCTCCCCTGCTAGCCTGGGAGTCTGGGCTGCATCATGTCTACTCCGCTGACTCACTGCTAGCCTGGGAGTCTGGGCTGCATCATGTCTACTCCTCTGCTAGCCTGGGAGTCTGGGCTGCATCATGTCTACTCCACTGCTAGCCTGGGAGTCTGGGCTGCATCATGTCTACTCCGCTGACTCACTGCTAGCCTGGGAGTCTGGGCTACATCATGTCTACTCCGCTGACTCACTGCTAGCCTGGGAGTCTGGGCTGCATCATGTCTACTCCACTGCTAGCCTGGGAGTCTGGGCTGCATCATGTCTACTCCACTGACTCACTGCTAGCCTGGGAGTCTGGGCTGCATCATGTCTACTCCCCTGCTAGCCTGGGAGTCTGGGCTGCATCATGTCTACTCCCCTGCTAGCCTGGGAGTCTGGGCTGCATCATGTCTACTCCACTGACTCACTGCTAGCCTGGGAGTCTGGGCTGCATCATGTCTACTCCGCTGACTCACTGCTAGCCTGGGAGTCTGGGCTGCATCATGTCTACTCCCCTGCTAGCCTGGGAGTCTGGGCTGCATCATGTCTACTCCACTGCTAGCCTAGTGGCTAGAGGGGCGGCGGGGGGCCCGGTGGCTAGAGGGGCGGCCCGGTGGCTAGAGGGGCGGCCCGGTGGCTAGAGGGGCGGCCCGGTGGCTAGAGGGGCGGCCCGGTGGCTAGAGGGGCGGCCCGGTGGCTAGAGGGGCGGCCCGGTGGCTAGAGGGGCGGCGGGGAGCCTAGTGGCTAGAGGGGCGGCCTAGTGGCTAGAGGGGCGGCCTAGTGGCTAGAGGGGCGGCCTAGTGGCTAGAGGGGCGGCCTAGTGGCTAGAGGGGCGGCGGGGAGCCTAGTGGCTAGAGCGTTGGGCCAGTAACCGAAAAGGTAGCTAGATCGAATCCCCGAGCTAACAAGGTAAAAATCTGTCGCAGTTAACCCACTGTTCCTAGGCTGTCATTCTAAAGAAGAATTTGTTCTTAACTGACTTGCCTAGTTAAATAAAGGATAAATATAAATTACACATGAATAAATACAATGTCCATACAGGCTAGAATAACTTGACAATGCTAGAAGATACCGGTAGCTTCCTTGCTAGCTAACAGCTAAAGCTAACATCAATTCACTAAAAGCTTCCAGCTTTTTAACTTTCCTTGCTAGCTAACAGCTAAAGCTAACATCAATTCACTAAAAGCTTCCAGCTTTTTAGGCTAACTTTCCTTGCTAGCTAACAGCTAAAGCTAACATCAATTCACTATTCCTAGTACTTTGTTTGCGAAATATGCAGATTTTATTTTCAAAACTGATTGCCACCCAAAAAAACAGTATTCATTCTCCTATTCAGTCTGTCTCGCGTCTCTCCCAAAGATGATCTATTGGGTCAGCTGACTGACTCCTGGGCCGTCCCCTCATGAATGATGTCATTACTGGTTAAAGAGACAGTGCACCCTTTTTTTATCAAAGAAGCTAGAACTATGCCAATGTTGATCGGTACAATTCAAATGATGTTCTCTTAGCAGTTTGCCAATACAATATATCCTGACTGGAACAGTTTTTCCATCTGTAACCCAATGAAATGAGCCACAACAAGCTCAATATCTCATCTGTAACCCAATGAAATGAGCCACAACAAGCTCAATATCTCATCTGTAACCCAATGAAATGAGCCACAACAAGCTCAATATCTCATCTGTAACCCAATGAAATGAGCCACAACAAGCTCAATATCTCATCTGTAACCCAATGAAATGAGCCACAACAAGCTCAATATCTCATCTGTAACCCAATGAAATGAGCCACAACAAGCTCAATATCTCATCTGTAACCCAATGAAATGAGCCACAACAAGCTCAATATCTCATCTGTAACCCAATGAAATGAGCCACAACAAGCTCAGTATCTCAACACACCCACTCCTGTTGAATATCTATTCACCTGTGTTGTGGATGGACCCAGGCTGCTACATCTGGATTCACCCAGTTTATCAATAGAGATTTACCATTCAAATAAATGACTAACGTGATGTTATTATGTAGTTAGATTGGTGAACACAGTCATTGATTTTTGTATTAGTTGATTCATTAATAACATACATGGTGGTCTCTGGAATTATGTGGACAAGTACAGTGTTAATGTAATGATATTGAATGATATTGAACTGCCCAATGATTTGAAGAGAGCAACAGCTGAGTTTATCTGTTTGGATCAATGTCCATTCTGTAACTTGGGCTAATATACCTACTTTTTCTGCCTTGGTATCGTGACGCTGTGGGGGTGGGGGTATCGTGACGCTGTGGGGGTGGGGGTATCGTGACGGGGTGGGGGTATCGTGACGCTGTGGGGGTGGGGGTATCGTGACGCTGTGGGGGTGGGGGTATCGTGACGCTGTGGGGGTGGGGGTATCGTGACGCTGTGGGGGTGGGGTATCGTGACGCTGTGGGGGTGGGGTATCGTGACGCTGTGGGGGTGGGGTATCGTGACGCTGTGGAGGTGGGGTATCGTGACGCTGTGGAGGTGGGGTATCGTGACGCTGTGGGGGTGGGGTATCGTGACGCTGTGGGGGTGGGGTATCGTGACGCTGTGGGGGTGGGGTATCGTGACGCTGTGGGGGTGGGGTATCGTGACGCTGTGGGGTGGGGTATCGTGACGCTGTGGGGTGGGGTATCGTGACGCTGTGGGGTGGGGTATCGTGACGCTGTGGGGTGGGGTATCGTGACGCTGTGGCTGTGGCATCTTGCCGCTGTGGGGTATCGTGGCGCTGTGGCTGGGGTATCGTGGCGCTGTGGCATCGTGGCGCTGTGGCTGGGGTATCAGTATCGTGACAAAACTATAGAGGGGGCAACAAGGATGAATAATTTAGGATGGTGTGTAACGGGTGGAGGGGGGGGGGGGGTTGAATAGTTATACTGGCTGTCCTTAGGGTTTTGAGATAGATTGGGGGGGGGGGGGGGGTGGGTCTACACTGTCCCAACTCCAGTTATTTTTAAATCAGCATTTAGCATTTTATATCATAACCCCCCCAATACATGCTAACCTCCCTGGTTATTGTGATGGTGAGAGGTTAGCATGTATTGGGGGGGTTATGATATAAAATGCTAACCTCCCTGGTTATTGTAATGGTGAGAGGTTAGCATGTCTTGAGGGGGTTTATGATATAAAATGCTAACATCCCTGGTTATTGTAATGGTGAGAGGTTAGCATGTCTTGAGGGGGTTTATGATATAAAATGCTAACATCCCTGGTTATTGTAATGGTGAGAGGTTAGCATGTCTTGAGGGGGTTTATGATATAAAATGCTAACATCCCTGGTTATTGTGATGGTGAGAGGTTAGCATGTCTTGAGGGGGTTTATGATATAAAATGCTAACCTCCCTGGTTATTATAATGGTGAGAGGTTAGCATGTCTTGAGGGGGGTTATGATATAAAATGCTAATCTCCCTGGTTATTGTAATGGTGAGAGGTTAGCATGTCTTGGGGGGGTTATGATATAAAATGCTAACCTCCCTGGTTATTGTAATGGTGAGAGGTTAGCATGTCTTGAGGGGGTTTATGATATAAAATGCTAACATCCCTGGTTATTGTAATGGTGAGAGGTTAGCATGTCTTGAGGGGGTTTATGATATAAAATGCTAACATCCCTGGTTATTGTGATGGTGAGAGGTTAGCATGTCTTGAGGGGGTTTATGATATAAAATGCTAACCTCCCTGGTTATTATAATGGTGAGAGGTTAGCATGTCTTGAGGGGGTTTATGATATAAAATGCTAACATCCCTGGTTATTGTGATGGTGAGAGGTTAGCATGTCTTGAGGGGGTTTATGATATAAAATGCTAACCTCCCTGGTTATTATAATGGTGAGAGGTTAGCATGTCTTGAGGGGGTTTATGATATAAAATGCTAACCTCCCTGGTTATTGTAATGGTGAGAGGTTAGCATGTCTTGAGGGGGTTTATGATATAAAATGCTAACCTCCCTGGTTATTGTAATGGTGAGAGGTTAGCATGTCTTGAGGGGGTTATGATATTTGTGTGTCTAACTTTCTCCCTCATTATTAATTTGTGTGTCTGTGCTAGTCTGAAACAGGAGTTGAAATGGACTAGTGCAGATGCTGAGGGTGTTATTGCCTGTAAAACTCAGTCTGCTCAGTGGCAGCTGCCTGCCTGCCTGCATCCTGTGGGTGTGACTGTGGGTGTGTGTGTCTGCAGCCTGCGATCCAGCTGTTTCCTGTTAGCAATCATGTTGTGTGTGTGTGTGTGTGTACACACACGTCACTCAGGGGCTGTGACTGTGTAGAGCGTTCTGTCAGAAGCTGACTTACTGAGGACACTGTCTCCTATTCTCTCTGTTCTGTAACGTCTCAGTAGACTAGACCATCATGATTCAGTATATACCCCCCTGGTGGCAAGGCACACACCATGGCTCCCCCCCCCCCCCGGTGGCAAGGCACACACCATGGCTCCCCCCCCTGGTGGCAAGGCACACACCATGGTTCTCCCCCTGGTGGCAAGGCACACACCATGGCTACCCCCCCTGGTGCTAAGGCACACACCATGCCCCCCTCCCCCCTGGTGGTGAGGCACACACCATGGCTACCCCCCTGGTGGTAAGGCACACACCAGTCAGTCAGTTACCCAGCCAGTCAGTCAGTTAGCCAGTCAGTCAGTTAGCCAGCCAGCCAGCCAGCCAGTCAGTCAGTCAGTCAGTTAGCCAGTCAGTTACCCAGCCAGTCAGTCAGTCAGTTAGCCAGCCAGTTAGCCAGCCAGCCAGCCAGACAGCCAGTTAGCCAGCCAGTCAGTTAGCCAGCCAGTTAGCCAGCCAGCCAGTAGTTTGATAGGTTGCAGCCAGCTTAGCTAGCTAGCATTAAGTAGCATCATCAGTAGTGGTCTGATAGGTTGCAGCCAGCTAGCTAGCTAGCATTAAGTAGCATCATCAGTAGTGGTATGATAGGTTGCAGCTAGCTAGCATTAAGTAGCATCATCAGTAGTGGTCTGATAGGTTGCAGCCAGCTAGCTAGCTAGCATTAAGTAGCATCATCAGTAGTGGTCTGATAGGTTGCAGCTAGCTAGCATTAAGTAGCATCATCAGTAGTGGTCTGATAGGTTGCAGCTAGCTAGCATTAAGTAGCATCATCAGTAGTGGTCTGATAGGTTGCAGCTAGCTAGCATTAAGTAGCATCATCAGTAGTGGTCTGATAGGTTGCAACCAGCTAGCTAGGTAGCATTAGGTTACATCATCAGTAGTGGTCTGATAGGTTGCAGCCAGCTAGCTAGCTAGCATTAAGTAGCATCATCAGTAGTGGTCTGATAGGTTGCAGCTAGCTAGCATTAAGTAGCATCATCAGTAGTGGTCTGATAGGTTGCAGCTAGCTAGCATTAAGTAGCATCATCAGTAGTGGTCTGATAGGTTGCAGCTAGCTAGCATTAAGTAGCATCATCAGTAGTGGTCTGATAGGTTGCAACCAGCTAGCTAGCATTAAGTAGCATCATCAGTAGTGGTCTGATAGGTTGCAACCAGCTAGCTAGGTAGCATTAGGTTACATCATCAGTAGTGGTCTGATAGGTTGCAGCCAGCTAGCTAGGTAGCATTAGGTAACATCATCGGTAGTGGTCTGATAGGTTGCAGCCAGCTAGCTAGGTAGCATTAGGTAACATCATCGGTAGTGGTCTGATGGGTTGCAGCCAGCTAGCTAGCATTAGGTAACATCATCGGTAGTGGTCTGATAGGTGGCAGCCAGCTAGCTAGGTAGCATTAGGTTACATCATCGGTAGTGGTCTGATAGGTTGCAGCCAGCTAGCTAGGTAGCATTAAGTAGCATCATCAGCAGTGGTCTGATAGGTTGCAGCTAGGTAGCATTAGGTAACATCATCGGTAGTGGTCTGATAGGTTGCAGCTAGCTAGCATTAAGTAGCATCATCAGTAGTGGTCTGATAGGTTGCAGCCAGCTAGCTAGGTAGCATTAGGTAACATCATCGGTAGTGGTCTGATATGTTGCAGCCAGCTAGCTAGGTAGCATTAGGTAACATCATCGGTAGTGGTCTGATAGGTGGCAGCCAGCTAGCTAGGTAGCATTAGGTAACATCATCGGTAGTGGTCTGATAGGTTGCAGCCAGCTAGCTAGGTAGCATTAGGTAACATCATCGGTAGTGGTCTGATAGGTTGCAGCTAGCTAGCATTAAGTAGCATCATCAGTAGTGGTCTGATAGGTTGCAGCCAGCTAGCTAGGTAGCATTAGGTAACATCATCGGTAGTGGTCTGATATGTTGCAGCCAGCTAGCTAGGTAGCATTAGGTAACATCATCGGTAGTGGTCTGATAGGTTGCAGCTAGCTAGCATTAAGTAGCATCATCAGTAGTGGTCTGATAGGTTGCAACCAGCTAGCTAGGTAGCATTAGGTTACATCATCGGTAGTGGTCTGATAGGTTGCAGCCAGCTAGCTAGGTAGCATTAGGTAAAATCATCGGTAGTGGTCTGATAGGTTGCAGCCAGCTAGCTAGGTAGCATTAGGTTACATCATCGGTAGTGGTCTGATAGGTTGCAGCCAGCTAGCTAGCTAGCATTAGGTAACATCATCGGTAGTGGTCTGATAGGTTGCAGCCAGCTAGCTAGGTAGCATTAGGTAACATCATCGGTAGTGGTCTGATAGGTTGCAGCCAGCTAGCTAGGTAGCATTAGGTAACATCATCGGTAGTGGTCTGATAGGTTGCAGCCAGCTAGCTAGGTAGCATTAGGTTACATCATCGGTAGTGGTCTGATAGGTTGCAGCCAGCTAGCTAGGTAGCATTAGGTTACATCATCGGTAGTGGTCTGATAGGTTGCAGCCAGCTAGCTAGGTAGCATTAGGTTACATCATCGGTAGTGGTCTGATAGGTTGCAGCCAGCTAGCTAGGTAGCATTAGGTTACATCATCGGTAGTGGTCTGATAGGTTGCAGCCAGCTAGCTAGGTAGCATTAGGTTACATCATCGGTAGTGGTCTGATAGGTTGCAGCCAGCTAGCTAGGTAGCATTAGGTTACATCATCGGTAGTGGTCTGATAGGTTGCAGCCAGCTAGCTAGGTAGCATTAGGTTACATCATCGGTAGTGGTCTGAGGTTGCAGCCAGCTAGCTAGCTAGCATTAAGTAGCATCATCAGCAGTGGTCTGATAGGTTGCAGCCAGCTAGCTAGGTAGCATTAGGTAACATCATCGGTAGTGGTCTGATAGGTTGCAGCTAGCTAGCATTAAGTAGCATCATCAGTAGTGGTCTGATAGGTTGCAGCCAGCTAGCTAGGTAGCATTAGGTAACATCATCGGTAGTGGTCTGATATGTTGCAGCCAGCTAGCTAGGTAGCATTAGGTAACATCATCGGTAGTGGTCTGATAGGTGGCAGCCAGCTAGCTAGGTAGCATTAGGTAACATCATCGGTAGTGGTCTGATAGGTTGCAGCCAGCTAGCTAGGTAGCATTAGGTAACATCATCGGTAGTGGTCTGATAGGTTGCAGCTAGCTAGCATTAAGTAGCATCATCAGTAGTGGTCTGATAGGTTGCAGCCAGCTAGCTAGGTAGCATTAGGTAACATCATCGGTAGTGGTCTGATAGGTTGCAGCCAGCTAGCTAGGTAGCATTAGGTAACATCATCAGTAGTGGTCTGATAGGTGGCAGCCAGCTAGCATTAAGTAGCATCATCAGCAGTGGTCTGATAGGTTGCAGCCAGCTAGCTAGCTAGCATTAAGTAGCATCATCAGTAGTGGTCTGATAGGTTGCAGCCAGCTAGCATTAAGTAGCATCATCAGTAGTGGTCTGATAGGTTGCAGCCAGCTAGCTAGGTAGCATTAGGTAACATCATCTGTAGCCATGGTGTGTGTGCCTTGTTTGCATCAATGATTTGTTGTCACCAGATTGCAAACAGCACATTTTAGTCAGAGATCATTTACTTTGTTTTAGTTAAAATCATTTTTCCTTTTTAGTTCTAGTTTTTGGGGGTCTATTTAGTCAGTTACAGTCTCGTCAATTGCCACTGAAAAATAGGTGTGTTGACTAATATTTTCGTCTCTGTAGTTGAGGAAATGAACACTGGTGTGAATCGTGTGTGTGTGTGTGTGTGTGTGTGTGTGTGTACACGAGGGAGTGAGCAAGCTCTTTCCGGGTAAGTATGTGACTCACCGCTGACTGAAAAGTGTTCCCCAACTGTGCCTGTGAAAGTATGTCTCACTGCATCTCAACTGGAGATGACTCTCTCATATGGGCCTGTATTCATGTCTCTCACTCCGAGGAAATGCCATGAGTCACAATATGTCGGTAGAATAGGGATTGTGTGTTACTGAGCAACAATATGAGGGTAGAATAGGGATTGTGTGTTACTGAGCAACAATATGAGGGTAGAATAGGGATTGTGTGTTACTGAGCAACAATATGAGGGTAGAATAGGGATTGTGTGTTACTGAGCAACAATATGAGGGTAGAATAGGGATTGTGTGTTACTGAGCAACAATATGGGGGTAGAATAGGGATTGTGTTAATGGGGGTAGAGTTGGGCCTGTGTGTTAATGGGGGTAGAGTAGGGTCTGTGTGTAAATGGGGGTAGAGTAGGGCCTGTGTTAATGGGGGTAGAGTAGGGCCTGTGTGTTAATGGGGGTAGAGTAGGGCCTGTGTGTTAATGGGGGTAGAGTAGGGCCTGTGTGTTAATGGGGGTATAGTAGGGCCTGTGTGTTAATGGGGGTAGAGTAGGGCCTGTGTGTTAATGGGGGTAGAGTAGGGCCTGTGTGTTAATGGGGGTAGAGTAGGGCCTGTGTGTTAATGGGGGTAGAGTAGGGCCTGTGTGTTAATGGGGGTAGAGTAGGGCCTGTGTGTTAATGGGGGTAGAGTAGGGCCTGTGTGTTAATGGGGGTAGAGTAGGGCCTGTGTGTTAATGGGGGTAGAGTAGGGCCTGTGTGTTAATGGGGGTAGAGTAGGGCCTGTGTGTTAATGGGGGTAGAGTAGGGCCTGTGTGTTAATGGGGGTAGAGTAGGGCCTGTGTGTTAATGGGGGTAGAGTAGGGCCTGTGTGTTAATGGGGGTAGAGTAGGGCCTGTGTGTTAATGGGGGTAGAGTAGGGCCTGTGTGTTAATGGGGGTAGAGTAGGGCCTGTGTGTTAATGGGGGTAGAGTAGGGCCTGTGTGTTAATGGGGGTAGAGTAGGGCCTGTGTGTTAATGGGGGTAGAGTAGGGCCTGTGTGTTAATGGGGGTAGAGTAGGGCCTGTGTGTTACTGAGCAACAATATGGACTGTTAATCAGAGTGTCTTATAGGTGGTATGTGAAACTAACCTTGGTTTATCTCTTCTCCTCGCTCTCCCCATCCTCCTCGCTCTCCCCCTCCTCCTCGCTCTCCCCCCTCCTCCTCGCTCTCCCCCCTCCTCCTCGCTCTCCCCCCTCCTCCTCGCTCTCCCCCCTCCTCCTCGCTCTCCCCCTCCTCCTCGCTCTCCCCCTCCTCCTCGCTCTCCCCCTCCTCCTCCTTTTCTCCTCTCCATTTTCTTCCCATCCCTTCCAACAGAATGAGGACAGCCCCAGTCCAAAGCGTCAGAGACTATCTGGCCAATCAGTGCTGGATCTCTCCACAGTGGCCCCACCCTCCAACCCCTCTCCACCAATGAGGCCGTGGGAGCTGCCCCACAGTCGCAGACCTCCCCCTAACCCCCACCCCCATTACCACCAGGAGCGCTGCCATACACCTGTCAGACACAGACACAGGTAAGAGACTTACTTACCTCACCTGGTACTGTGCTCTTTAGCTTGGTTACTTTGTTCGTTTGTTAGTTAGTCGGCTAGCCAGTCAGTCAGTTAGCCAGCCAGCCTGTCAGTCAGCCCGTCAGTCAGTCAGCCAGTCAGTCAGTCAGTCAGTTAGCCAGCCAGTCAGTCAGTCAGTCAGTTAGTCAGTCAGTCAGTCAGTCAGTCAGTTAGCCAGTCAGTCAGTTAGCCAGTCAGTCAGTTAGCCAGCCAGTCAGTCAGTTAGCCAGTCAGTCAGTCAGTCAGCCAGTCAGTCAGTTAGCCAGTCAGTCAGTCAGTTAGCCAGTCAGTCAGTCAGTTAGCCAGTCAGTCAGTCAGTTAGCCAGCCAGTTAGTCAGTTAGCCAGCCAGTTAGTCAGTTAGCCAGCCAGTTAGTCAGTTAGCCAGCCAGTTAGTCAGTTAGCCAGCCAGTTAGTTAGTCAGTTAGCTAGCCAGTCAGCCAGCCAGTTAGCCAGTCAGTTAGCCAGCCAGTCAGTTAGCCAGCCAGTCAGTTAGCCAGCCAGTCAGTTAGCCAGCCAGTCAGTTAGCCAGCCAGTCAGTTAGCCAGCCAGTCACACTCAGTTAGCCAGGCACTTAGTTAGCCAGCCAGCCACTCAGTTAGCCAGCTAGCCAGTCAGTTAGCCAGCCAGTCAGTCAGTTAGCCAGCCAGTCAGTCAGTTAGCCAGCCAGTCAGTTAGCCAGCCAGCCAGCCAGTCAGTTAGCCAGCCAGTCAGTTAGCCAGCCAGTCAGTTAGCCAGCCAGTCAGTTAGCCAGCCAGCCAGTTAGCCAGCCAGCCAGTTAGCCAGCCAGCCAGCCAGTTAGCCAGCCAGCCAGCCAGTCAGTTAGCCAGCCAGTCAGTTAGCCAGCCAGTCAGTTAGCCAGCCAGTCAGTTAGCCAGCCAGCCAGCCAGCCAGCCAGCCAGTCAGTTAGCCAGCCAGCTAGTCAGTTAGCCAGCCAGCCAGCCAGCCAGTCAGTTAATCAGCCAGTCAGTCAGTCAGTTAGCCAGTCAGTTAGTCAGTCAGCCAGCCAGCCAGTCAGTTAGCCAGCCAGCCAGTCAGTCAGTTAGCCAGCCAGTCAGTCAGTTAGCCAGCCAGTCAGTCAGTTAGCCAGCCAGTCAGTCAGTCAGTTTGGAATGCTGAGCTCTAGTCAATATTGACCAATAAGAAGATGATGATGATGATGATGATGGTATTGTAACTATGGTGATGACATATTGTGTTGATGTATGATACTTATCAGAATGATGAAGACTTAACTCTCCTCCCTCCTTCCCTCCAGTCCTCCAGCGCGTCGCCAGCGTGGCCGTCTCTCCCGCACCCCCCGTCACCTCCCCCCTCCTCCTCCCCACCACCCCTCCCCTCCTCCCCCCTCCATCCGACTGGACCCCCAGGACCAAAGCTACCGCCACCACTACCCTCATCCCCACCAGAGCTACTCTCACCCCCCTCCTCCCCCCTACGGCCAGCCCCCAGCCCCTGCCGGTGGGGGCGTGGAGGAGCCTCGAGCGTTCCACCCCCCTGCCCTGTCTCCACGGTTACTGCACCCCGCTGTCCATCATTCTCATCAAGCAGCTCACCACCACACACAGCAGCAAGGAGCCATGGTCATGGACCTTCATGAACAGGTTAGACTGGGAAAGGGAGGGAGGAGGGGACCTATATTAACAGGTTCGACTGGGTGAGGGAGGATTGGACCTATATTAACAGGTTCGACTGGGTGAGGGAGGGAGGAGGGGGCCTATATTAACAGGTTAGACTGGGAGAGGGAGTTAGGAGGGGACCTATATTAACAGGTTAGACTGGGAGAGGGAGGGGGCCTATATTAACAGGTTAGACTGGGAGAGGGAGTTAGGAGGGGACCTATATTAACAGGTTAGACTGGGAGAGGGAGGGGGCCTATATTAACAGGTTAGACTGGGAGAGGGAGGGGGCCTATATTAACAGGTTAGACTGGGAGAGGGAGGGAGGAGGGGACCTATATTAACAGGTTAGACTGGGAGAGGGAGGGGGCCTATATTAACAGGTTAGACTGGGGGGGGGGGGGGGGGGGCCTGTGTTGAGGGTTATGATATAAAATGCTAACCTCCCTGGTTATTGTTATGGTGAGAGGTTAGCATGTCTTGAGGGGAGTTATGATATAAAATGCTAACCTCCCTGGTTATTGTAATGGTGAGAGGTTAGCATGTCTTGAGGGGAGTTATGATATAAAATGCTAACCTCCCTGGTTATTGTAATGGTGAGAGGTTAGCATGTCTTGAGGGGAGTTATGATATAAAATGCTAACCTCCCTGGTTATTGTAATGGTGAGAGGTTAGCATGTCTTGGAGGGGTTATGATATAAAATCCTAACCTTCCTGGTTATTGTAATGGTGAGAGGTTAGCATGTCTTGGAGGGGTTATGATATAAAATGCTAACCTCCCTGGTTATTGTAATGGTGAGAGGTCCCATAGGGTGGCGCACAATTGGCCCAGCGTTGTCCGGGTTTGGCCGTCATTGTAAATAAGAATTTGTTCTTAACTGACTTTTCTAGTTAAATGAAAACTATTTTTAAAATTAATATATTAACTCTCTCTCTCCAACAGGCCTCTGTCCCAGTCTCCTATATATTAACTCTCTCTCTCCAACAGGCCTCAGTCCCAGTCTCCTATATATAAACTCTCTCTCTCTCCAACAGGCCTCAGTCCCAGTCTCCTATATATTAACTCTCTCTCTCCAACAGGCCTCAGTCCCAGTCTCCTATATATTAACTCTCTCTCTCCAACAGGCCTCAGTCCCAGTCTCCTATATATTAACTCTCTCTCTCCAACAGGCCTCAGTCCCAGTCTCCTATATATTAACTCTCTCTCTCCAACAGGCCTCAGTCCCAGTCTCCTATATATTAACTCTCTCTCTCCAACAGGCCTCAGTCCCAGTCTCCTATATATTAACTCTCTCTCTCCAACAGGCCTCAGTCCCAATCTCCTATATATAAACTCTCTCTCTCTCTCTCCTTAACAGGCCTCAGTCCCAGTCTCCTATATATAAACTCTCTCTCTCTCCAACAGGCCTCAGTCCCAGTCTCCTATATATTAACTCTCTCTCTCCAACAGGCCTCAGTCCCAGTCTCCTATATATTAACCCTCTCTCTCCAACAGGCCTCAGTCCCAGTCTCCTATATATAAACTCTCTCTCTCTCTCCAACAGGCCTCAGTCCCAGTCTCCTATATATTAACTCTCTCTCTCCAACAGGCCTCAGTCCCAGTCTCCTATATATTAACCCTCTCTCTCCAACAGGCCTCAGTCCCAGTCTCCTATATATGAACTCTCTCTCTCTCTCTCCAACAGGCCTCAGTCCCAGTCTCCTATATATTAACTCTCTCTCTCCAACAGGCCTCAGTCCCAGTCTCCTATATATTAACCCTCTCTCTCTCTCTCCAACAGGCCTCAGTCCCAGTCTCCTATACGGTGACTCCTGTCCCTTCTCATCATGGTCTGGTAGCTCCTCTGTATACAGGACAGCACCTCCCTCCTGTCTGTTCCTCTCAACAACAGATCCCAGCATGCAGTGTGGTCTTCAGTACAGGACAACACTACCACCCTGTGAGTAGAGACAATAGTGTGTGTGTGTGTGTGTGTGGTCTTCAGTACAGGACAACACTACCACCCTGTGAGTAGAGACAGTAGTGTGTGTGTATGTGTGTGTGGTCTTCAGTACAACACTACCACCCTGTGAGTAGAGACCGTAGTGTGTGTGTGGTCTTCAGGACAACACTACTATCCTGTGAGTAGAGAAAGTAGTGTGTGTGTGGTCTTCAGTACAACACTACCACCCTGTGAGTAGAGACAGTAGTGTGTGTGTGGTCTTCAGTACAACACTACCATCCTGTGAGTAGAGACCGTAGTGTGTGTGTGGTCTTCAGGACAACACTACTATCCTGTGAGTAGAGACAGTAGTGTGTGTGTGGTCTTCAGTACAACACTACCACCCTGTGAGTAGAGACAGTAGTGTGTGTGTGTGTGGTCTACAGGACAACACTACCACCCTGTGAGTAGAGACAGTAGTGTGTGTGTGTGTGGTCGTCAGGACAACACTACCACCCTGTGAGTAGAGACAGTAGTGTGTGTGTGTGTGTGTGGTCGTCAGGACAACACTACCACCCTGTGAGTAGAGACAGTAGTGCGTGTGTGGTCGTCAGGACAACACTACCACCCTGTGAGTAGAGACGGTAGTGTGTGTGTGTGTGTGGTCGTCAGGACAACACTACCACCCTGTGAGTAGAGACAGTAGTGTGTGTGTGTGTGTGTGTGGTCTACAGGACAACACTACCACCCTGTGAGTAGAGACAGTAGTGTGTGTGTGTGTGTGTGTGGTCGTCACGACAACACTACCACCCTGTGAGTAGAGACAGTAGTGTGTGTGGTCGTCAGGACAACACTACCACCCTGTGAGTAGAGACGGTAGTGTGTGTGTGTGTGTGGTCGTCAGGACAACACTACCACCCTGTGAGTAGAGACAGTAGTGTGTGTGTGTGGTCGTCAGGACAACACTACCACCCTGTGAGTAGAGACAGTAGTGTGTGTGTGGTCGTCAGGACAACACTACCACCCTGTGAGTAGAGACAGTAGTGTGTGTGTGTGGTCGTCAGGACAACACTACCACCCTGTGAGTAGAGACAGGTGTGTGTGTGTGTGTGTGTGTGTGTGTGTGTGTGTGTGTGTGTGTGTGTGTGTGGTCGTCAGGACAACACTACCACCCTGTGAGTAGAGACAGTAGTGTGTGTGTGGTCGTCAGGACAACACTACCACCCTGTGAGTAGAGACAGTAGTGTGGGTGTGGTCGTCATGACAACACTACCACCCTGTGAGTAGAGATAGTAGTGTGTGTGTGGTTTTCAGGACAACACCACCACCCTGTGAGTAGAGACAGTAGTGTGTGTGTGTGTGGTCGTCAGGACAACACTACCATCCTGTGAGTAGAGACAGTAGTGTGTGTGTGGTCGTCAGGACAACACTACCACCCTGTGAGTAGAGACAGTAGTGTGTGTGTGTGTGTGTGTGGTCGTCAGGACAACACTACCACCCTGTGAGTAAAGACAGTAGTGTGTGTGTGTGTGTGTGGTCGTCAGGACAACACTACCACCCTGTGAGTAGAGATAGTAGTGTGTGTGTGTGTGTGTGTGTGGTTTTCAGGACAACACTACCACCCTGTGAGTAGAGACAGTAGTGTGTGTGTGTGTGGTCGTCAGGACAACACTACCATCCTGTGAGTAGAGACAGTAGTGTGTGTGTGGTCGTCAGGACAACACTACCACCCTGTGAGTAGAGACAGTAGTGTGTGTGTGTGTGTGGTCGTCAGGACAACACTACCATCCTGTGAGTAGAGACAGTAGTGTGTATGTGGTCGTCAGGACAACACTACCACCCTGTGAGTAGAGACAGTAGTGTGTGTGTGTGTGTGTGTGTGTGTGTGGTCGTCAGGACAACACTACCACCCTGTGAGTAAAGACAGTAGTGTGTGTGTGTGTGGTCGTCAGGACAACACTACCACCCTGTGAGTAAAGACAGTAGTGTGTGTGGTCGTCAGGACAACACTACCACCCTGTGAGTAGAGACAGTAGTGTGTGTGTGGTCGTCAGGACAACACTACCACCCTGTGAGTAGAGACAGTAGTGTGTGTGTGTGGTCGTCAGGACAACACTACCACCCTGTGAGTAGAGACAGTAGTGTGTGTGTGTGTGTGTGTGTTTGTGTGTGTGTGTGTGTGGTCGTCAGGACAACACTACCACCCTGTGAGTAGAGACAGTAGTGTGTGTGTGGTCGTCAGGACAACACTACCACCCTGTGAGTAGAGACAGTAGTGTGGGTGTGGTCGTCATGACAACACTACCACCCTGTGAGTAGAGATAGTAGTGTGTGTGTGGTTTTCAGGACAACACCACCACCCTGTGAGTAGAGACAGTAGTGTGTGTGTGTGTGGTCGTCAGGACAACACTACCATCCTGTGAGTAGAGACAGTAGTGTGTGTGTGGTCGTCAGGACAACACTACCACCCTGTGAGTAGAGACAGTAGTGTGTGTGTGTGTGGTCGTCAGGACAACACTACCACCCTGTGAGTAAAGACAGTAGTGTGTGTGTGTGTGTGTGGTCGTCAGGACAACACTACCACCCTGTGAGTAGAGATAGTAGTGTGTGTGTGTGTGTGTGTGTGGTTTTCAGGACAACACTACCACCCTGTGAGTAGAGACAGTAGTGTGTGTGTGTGTGGTCGTCAGGACAACACTACCATCCTGTGAGTAGAGACAGTAGTGTGTGTGTGGTCGTCAGGACAACACTACCACCCTGTGAGTAGAGACAGTAGTGTGTGTGTGTGTGTGTGGTCGTCAGGACAACACTACCATCCTGTGAGTAGAGACAGTAGTGTGTATGTGGTCGTCAGGACAACACTACCACCCTGTGAGTAGAGACAGTAGTGTGTGTGTGTGTGTGTGTGTGTGGTCGTCAGGACAACACTACCACCCTGTGAGTAAAGACAGTAGTGTGTGTGTGTGTGGTCGTCAGGACAACACTACCACCCTGTGAGTAAAGACAGTAGTGTGTGTGGTCGTCAGGACAACACTACCACCCTGTGAGTAGAGACAGTAGTGTGTGTGTGTGTGTGGTCGTCAGGACAACACTACCATCCTGTGAGTAGAGACAGTAGTGTGTGTGTGTGTGTGTGTGGTCGTCAGGACAACACTACCACCCTGTGAGTAGAGACAGTAGTGTGTGTGTGTGTGTGTGTGTGTGGTCGTCAGGATAACACTACCACCCTGTGAGTAGAGACAGTAGTGTGTGTGTGGTCGTCAGGACAACACTACCACCCTGTGAGTAGAGACAGTAGTGTGGGTGTGGTCGTCATGACAACACTACCACCCTGTGAGTAGAGATAGTAGTGTGTGTGTGGTTTTCAGGACAACACCACCACCCTGTGAGTAGAGACAGTAGTGTGTGTGTGTGTGGTCGTCAGGACAACACTACCATCCTGTGAGTAGAGACAGTAGTGTGTGTGTGGTCGTCAGGACAACACTACCACCCTGTGAGTAGAGACAGTAGTGTGTGTGTGTGTGGTCGTCAGGACAACACTACCACCCTGTGAGTAAAGACAGTAGTGTGTGTGGTCGTCAGGACAACACTACCACCCTGTGAGTAGAGATAGTAGTGTGTGTGTGTGTGTGTGTGTGGTTTTCAGGACAACACTACCACCCTGTGAGTAGAGACAGTAGTGTGTGTGTGTGTGGTCGTCAGGACAACACTACCATCCTGTGAGTAGAGACAGTAGTGTGTGTGTGGTCGTCAGGACAACACTACCACCCTGTGAGTAGAGACAGTAGTGTGTGTGTGTGTGTGTGGTCGTCAGGACAACACTACCATCCTGTGAGTAGAGACAGTAGTGTGTATGTGGTCGTCAGGACAACACTACCACCCTGTGAGTAGAGACAGTAGTGTGTGTGTGTGTGTGTGTGTGTGGTCGTCAGGACAACACTACCACCCTGTGAGTAAAGACAGTAGTGTGTGTGTGTGTGGTCGTCAGGACAACACTACCACCCTGTGAGTAAAGACAGTAGTGTGTGTGGTCGTCAGGACAACACTACCACCCTGTGAGTAGAGACAGTAGTGTGTGTGTGTGTGTGGTCGTCAGGACAACACTACCATCCTGTGAGTAGAGACAGTAGTGTGTGTGTGTGTGTGTGGTCGTCAGGACAACACTACCACCCTGTGAGTAGAGACAGTAGTGTGTGTGTGTGTGTGTGTGTGTGGTCGTCAGGATAACACTACCACCCTGTGAGTAGAGACAGTAGTGTGTGTGTGGTCGTCAGGACAACACTACCACCCTGTGAGTAGAGACAGTAGTGTGTGTGTGGTCGTCAGGACAACACTACCACCCTGTGAGTAGAGACAGTAGTGTGTGTGTGTGTGTGGTCGTCAGGACAACACTACCACCCTGTGAGTAGAGACAGTAGTGTGTGTGTGGTCGTCAGAACAACACTACCACCCTGTGAGTAGAGACAGTAGTGTGTGTGGTCGTCAGGACAACACTACCACCCTGTGAGTAGAGACAGTAGTGTGTGTGTGTGTGGTCGTCAGGACAACACTACCACCCTGTGAGTAGAGACAGTAGTGTGTGTGTGGTCGTCAGGACAACACTACCACCCTGTGAGTAGAGACAGTAGTGTGTGTGTGTGTGTGTGGTCGTCAGGACAACACTACCAGCCTGTGAGTAGAGACAGTAGTGTGTGTGTGTGCGGTCGTCAGGACAACACTACCACCCTGTGAGTAGAGACAGTAGTGTGTGTGTGGTCGTCAGGACAACACTACCACCCTGTGAGTAGAGACAGTAGTGTGTGTGTGGTCGTCAGGACAACACTACCACCCTGTGAGTAGAGACAGTAGTGTGTGTGTGTGGTCGTCAGGACAACACTACCACCCTGTGAGTAGAGACAGTAGTGTGTGTGTGTATGGTCGTCAGGACAACACTACCACCCTGTGAGTAGAGACAGTAGTGTGTGTGTGTGGTCGTCAGGACAACACTACCACCCTGTGAGTAGAGACAGTAGTGTGTGTGTGGTCGTCAGGACAACACTACCACCCTGTGAGTAGAGACAGTAGTGTGTGTGTGGTCGTCAGGACAACACTACCACCCTGTGAGTAGAGACAGTAGTGTGTGTGTGTGTGGTCGTCAGGACAACACTACCACCCTGTGAGTAGAGACAGTAGTGTGTGTGGTCGTCAGGACAACACTACCACCCTGTGAGTAGAGACAGTAGTGTGTGTGTGTGGTCGTCAGGACAACACTACCACCCTGTGAGTAGAGACAGTAGTGTGTGTGTGTGTGTGGTCGTCAGGACAACACTACCACCCTGTGAGTAGAGACAGTAGTGTGTGTGTGGTCGTCAGGACAACACTACCACCCTGTGAGTAGAGACAGTAGTGTGTGTGTGTGTGGTCGTCAGGACAACACTACCACCCTGTGAGTAGAGACAGTAGTGTGTGTGTGGTCGTCAGGACAACACTACCACCCTGTGAGTAGAGACAGTAGTGTGTGTGTGTGTGGTCGTCAGGACAACACTACCACCCTGTGAGTAGAGACAGTAGTGTGTGTGGTCGTCAGGACAACACTACCACCCTGTGAGTAGAGACAGTAGTGTGTGTGTGTGGTCGTCAGGACAACACTACCACCCTGTGAGTAGAGACAGTAGTGTGTGTGTGTGTGGTCGTCAGGACAACACTACCACCCTGTGAGTAGAGACAGTAGTGTGTGTGTGGTCGTCAGGACAACACTACCACCCTGTGAGTAGAGACAGTAGTGTGTGTGTGTGTGGTCGTCAGGACAACACTACCACCCTGTGAGTAGAGACAGTAGTGTGTGTGTGGTCGTCAGGACAACACTACCACCCTGTGAGTAGAGACAGTAGTGTGTGTGTGTGTGTGGTCGTCAGGACAACACTACCACCCTGTGAGTAGAGACAGTAGTGTGTGTGTGTGTGGTCGTCAGGACAACACTACCACCCTGTGAGTAGAGACAGTAGTGTGTGTGTGGTCGTCAGGACAACACTACCACCCTGTGAGTAGAGACAGTAGTGTGTGTGTGGTCGTCAGGACAACACTACCACCCTGTGAGTAGAGACAGTAGTGTGTGTGTGTGTGGTCGTCAGGACAACACTACCACCCTGTGAGTAGAGACAGTAGTGTGTGTGTGTGTGTATGGTCGTCAGGACAACACTACCACCCTGTGAGTAGAGACAGTAGTGTGTGTGTGTGGTCGTCAGGACAACACTACCACCCTGTGAGTAGAGACAGTAGTGTGTGTGTGTGTGGTCGTCAGGACAACACTACCACCCTGTGAGTAGAGACAGTAGTGTGTGTGTGTGGTCGTCAGGACAACACCACCACCCTGTGAGTAGAGACAGTAGTGTGTGTGTGGTCGTCAGGACAACACTACCACCCTGTGAGTAGAGACAGTAGTGTGTGTGTGGTCGTCAGGACAACACTACCACCCTGTGTCTTAACGCCAGTCCTTGAATTGGTTCTCCTGGGTCATGTTCAAGAGGCCACAACATTTCAGCTACAAATAACTAGTCTGGTTACCAGTCAGCTATCATACCAGTCTGTCTACCTATCATACCTGTCTGTCTACCTATCATACCTGTCTGTCTACCTATCATACCTGTCTGTCTACCTATCATACCTGTCTGTCTACCTATCATACCAGTCTGTCTACCTATCATACCAGTCTGTCTACCTATCATACCAGTCTGTCTACCTATCATACCAGTCTGTCTACCTATCATACCAGTCTGTCTACCTATCATACCAGTCTGTCTACCTATCATACCAGTCTGTCTACCTATCATACCAGTCTGTCTACCTATCATACCAGTCTGTCTACCTATCATACCAGTCTGTCTACCTATCATACCAGTCTGTCTACCTATCATACCAGTCTGTCTACCTATCATACCAGTCTGTCTACCTATCATACCTGTCTGTCTACCTATCATACCTGTCTGTCTACCTATCATACCTGTCTGTCTACCTATCATACCTGTCTGTCTACCTATCATTATACTCCTTGGTCTAGTCTGGTTACCAGTCAGCTATCATACCAGTCTGTCTACCTATCATACCAGTCTGTCTACCTATCATACCTGTCTGTCTACCTATCATACCTGTCTGTCTACCTATCATACCAGTCTGTCTACCTATCATACCAGTCTGTCTACCTATCATACCAGTCTGTCTACCTATCATACCTGTCTGTCTACCTATCATTCCTGTCTGTCTACCTATCATACCTGTCTGTCTACCTATCATACCTGTCTGTCTACCTATCATACCTGTCTGTCTACCTATCATTCTACTCCTTGGTCTAGTCTGGTACCAGTCAGCTATCATACCACTCCTTGGTCTAGTCTGGTACCAGTCTGCTATCATACCAGTCTGTCTACCTATCATTCCACTCCTTGGTCTAGTCTGGTACCAGTCAGCTATCATACCACTCCTTGGTCTAGTCTGGTACCAGTCTGCTATCATACCAGTCTGTCTACCTATCATTCCACTCCTTGGTCTAGTCTGGTACCAGTCTGCTATCATTCCACTCCTTGGTCTAGTCTGGTACCAGTCTGCTATCATACCAGTCTGTCTACCTATCATTCCACTCATTGGTCTAGTCTGGTACCAGTCTGCTATCATTCCACTCCTTGGTCTAGTCTGGTACCTCTGAGACTATCACAGTGCAGGTGCATTTATACGGAGACTTGATTACACACAGGTGGATTGTATTTATCATCATTAGTCATTTAGGTTAACATTGGATCATTCAGAGATCCTCACTGAACTTCTGGAGAGAGTTTGCTGCACTGAAAGTAAAGGGGCTGAATAATTTTGCACGCCCAATTTTTCAGTTTTTGATTTGTTAAAAAAGTTTGAAATATCCAATAAATGTCGTTCCACTTCATGATTGTGCCCCACTTGTTGTTGATTCTTCACAAAAAAATACAGTTTTATATCTTTATGTTTGAAGCCTGAAATGTGGCAAAAGGTCGCAAAGTTCAAGGGGGCCGAATACTTTCGCAAGGCACTGTATCATTCCACTCCTTGGTCTAGTCTGGTACCAGTCTGCTATCATACCAGTCTGTCTACCTATCATTCCACTCCTTGGTCTAGTCTGGTACCAGTCTGCTATCATTCCAGTCTGTCTACCTATCATTCCACTCCTTGGTCTAGTCTGGTACCAGTCAGCGATCATTCCACTCCTTGGTCTAGTCTGGTACCAGTCTGCTATCATACCAGTCTGTCTACCTATCATTCCACTCCTTGGTCTAGTCTGGTACCAGTCTGCTATCATACCAGTCTGTCTACCTATCATTCTACTCCTTGGTCTAGTCTGGTACCAGTCTGCTATCATACCAGTCTGTCTACCTATCATTCTACTCCTTGGTCTAGTCTGGTACCAGTCTGCTATCATACCAGTCTGTCTACCTATCATTCCACTCCTTGGTCTAGTCTGGTACCAGTCAGCGATCATTCCACTCCTTGGTCTAGTCTGGTACCAGTCTGCTATCATACCAGTCTGTCTACCTATCATTCCACTCCTTGGTCTAGTCTGGTACCAGTCAGCTATCATACCAGTCTGTCTACCTATCATTCCACTCCTTGGTCTAGTCTGGATACCAGTCTGTCTAGCTATCATTCCACTCCTTGGTCTAGTCTGGATACCAGTCTGTCTAGCTATCATTCCACTCCTTGGTCTAGTCTGGTACCAGTCAGCTATCATTCCACTCCTTGGTCTAGTCTGGTACCAGTCAGCTATCATTCCACTCCTTGGTTCTAGTCTTGGTACCAGTCTGACTAGCTATCATTCCACTCCACCGTCCCCTGGTGTAATGATGTTGCTATGCTTGTTGGTGTTTCCTGTCCTCTGGTGTAATGACGTTGCTATGCTTGTTGGTGTGTGCTGTCCCCTGGTGGCAGAAATAATTAAATGCAGATATGTAATTGTCATTCACAGTAGAATCAGACCTCACTTTCTCTCTCTCTCTCTCTCAGATGCTGGGGGCGTGTTCGGTGCAGCATTTACCAGTGCCCTACTCCTTTCCCTCCCTCCTCTCCAATGATCCTCCTTTCCTCCTCCCCCCTCCCCACCTCTCTCACCACCCCCCTCACCTCCCTCCACCTGGACACTTCCTTCCCTTCCCGACACAACAGTCCAGATCGGTAAGAAACACATCACTCTTGATTTTCATTATAATCAGGGGTTGTATTTATGGCGGTTTCTCCAAGGATCCAATCTAGTTTTTGTTTTTAATGTCCGTGTTTTTCAAAGTACCCACTCTAGTTTGTTTTTTTAATATCATGCAATAGATGTAATGACTCTTCAATACATTCTTATTTACAATGAAGGCTACCCGGTCCAAACCCTCCCCTAACCCGGACGACACTTGGCCAATCGTGTGCCGCCTGACTTTAATTATCATTAGTGAAAGTGACTTGACATAACAGTTAGAGTCCATTATAAACTTTCCCCCCCTGGCCCAGAGAACCCTTGAGACTAGAGAACAAGTTGTAACAGCACATAGTCCCCTTATGTATGCCTATGACCCTTCATAGCCCTTTTAATATGCCTATGACCCTTCATAGCCCTTTTTGTATGCCTATGACCCTTCATAGCCCGTTTATTATGCCTATGACCCTTCATAGCCCTTTTATTATGCCTATGACCCTTCATAGCCCTTTTTGAATGCTTATGACCCTTCATAGCCCTTTTTGTATGCTTATGACCCTACATAACCCTTTGCATCCCTGTCATAGCCGTTGCAGAGGATAGAGAACGAGGTGGAGCTGCTTGGAGAGCACCTGTCTGTGGGAGGGGGGTTCAACTACCCTCATGGAGGACACCACCCCTCCTCCCTGGCCCCCTCCACACCCCTCCAGTTCCTGTCTCATCACGACTCCCTGTCACAGGAGCTGTTCGGAGTGGTAAGACGCCCCCCCCACCCCCCAGTACCTCGCCCACCCCCTCCAGTTCCTGTCTCATCATGACTCCCTATCACAGGATCTGTTCGCACATACCTCATGCTAGCCATCAAAACACCTACCCAAGGGCTGTCTTACCCAGGGGCTGTCTTACCCAGGGGCTGTCTTGCACGGCCACTCGTTTAATTATTTGTATTTAATATGGATCCCCATTAGTTCCTGCCAAGGCAGCAGCTCCTCTTCCTGGGGTTTATTATGGATCCCCATTAGTTCCTGCCAAGGCAGCAGCTCCTCTTCCTGGGGTTTATTATGGATCCCCATTAGTTCCTGCCAAGGCAGCAGCTCCTCTTCCTGGGGTTTATTATGGATCCCCATTAGTTCCTGTCAAGGCAGCAGCTGCTCTTCCTGGGGTTTATTATGGATCCCCATTAGTTCCTGCCAAGGCAGCAGCTACTCTTCCTGGGGTTTATTATGGATCCCCATTTAGTTCCTGTCAAGGCAGCAGCTGCTCTTCCTGGGGTTTATTATGGATCCCCATTAGTTCCTGCCAAGGCAGCAGCTCCTCTTCCTGGGGTTTATTATGGATCCCCATTAGTTCCTGCCAAGGCAGCAGCTACTCTTCCTGGGGTTTATTATGGATCCCCATTAGTTCCTGCCAAGGCAGCAGCTACTCTTCCTGGGGGTTTATTAAGGATCCCCATTAGTTCCTGCCAAGGCAGCAGCTACTCTTCCTGGGGTTTATTATGGATCCACATTAGTTCCTGCCAAGGCAGCAGCTACTCTTCCTGGGGTTTATTATGGATCCCCATTAGTTCCTGCCAAGGCAGCAGCTACTCTTCCTGGGGTTTATTATGGATCCCCATTAGTTCCTGCCAAGGCAGCAGCTACTCTTCCTGGGGGTTTATTAAGGATCCCCATTAGTTCCTGCCAAGGCAGCAGCTACTCTTCCTGGGGTTTATTATGGATCCACATTAGTTCCTGCCAAGGCAGCAGCTACTCTTCCTGGGGTTTATTATGGATCCCCATTAGTTCCTGCCAAGGCAGCAGCTACTCTTCCTGGGGTCCAGCAGAATTAAGGCAGTTATGCATTTTTAAAAACGATACAATGCATTCACAACAGATTTCATAACATGTTACTATAACAGTATGTTACACACACACACACACACACACACAGATGGAGAACAACATGTCCTCACCTCTATGAAGGGTTCTTACCGTTCCTTCCTCTGTCCCTCTCCCAGCCGTACCCCCACTTCATGCCTCGGCGAATCACAGGGCGTCGTTACCGCTCCCAGCAGACCGTGCCCCCGCCCCCCTACCACCCAGGCTTCCTGCCTTACTTCCTGTGAGTACTTCTTCTTCTCTTGTTGTTGTAGCATCACCTGGTATGCAGTAAACGTTGGAACAAATCATGGGTTTATATGGTATAATACAGTGTGATGTTATATTAGGCGTGGTGATCATTTTGTTTATTCAAATGTATCTCCTCTCTCCCCCTCTTCTCTCTCTCCCCTGTCTCTCCATCTCCTGTCTCACAGGTCGATGCTTCCAGTGGGTCCTACAGTCGGTCCTACCATCAGTCTAGAGTTAGATGTGGATGATGGAGAGGTAGAGAACTATGAAGTAAGCTAGCTACATCTATATGGTCTAGTGTAGTGGAGGTAAGCTAGCCACAGAAATAACTATACATCTATATGGTCTAGTGGAGGTAAGCTAGCCACAGAGCTAACTATACATCTATATGGTGTAGTGGAGGTAAGCTAGCCACAGAGCTAACTATACATCTATATGATATAGTGTAGTGGAGGTAAGCTAGCCACAGAGCTAACTATACATCGATATAGTGTAGTGGAGGTAAGCTAGCCACAGAGCTAACTATACATCTATATGGTCTAGTGGAGGTAAGCTAGCCACAGAGCTAACTATACATCTATATGGTCTAGTGGAGGTAAGCTAGCCACAGAGCTAACTATACATCTATATGGTCTAGTGGAGGTAAGCTAGCCACAGAGCTAACTATACATCTATATGGTCTAGTGGAGGTAAGCTAGCCACAGAGCTAACTATATGGTCTAGTCAACTCTAATGTAGTGGAGGTAGTTTTAAGAACTACAGTCTGGTGTTGGCTGAAGCATCTAGCCTCGTGTTAGTTCCAATAGCTAATGCCTAAGGCTTCAGCTCAGTGGGCTAAACGGATTAAAACCTGTTGATTAGTGTGTACATGTACACAATGCAGAACATGATAGTGTCTATCAATCCCAATGCTGTTATGTCCTCAAGGCTGAAAGCACCTAGGGTAGATGGGAGGACAATAGGCTCTTCTCTGACCTTTAACCCCTTCTGTCTGACCTCCAGGCCCTGTTGAACCTAGCAGAGCGTCTGGGCGAAGCTAAACCCAGAGGACTGACCAAGGCTGACATAGAACAACTTCCCTCCTATCGCTTCAACCCCAACAACCACCAATCAGAACAGACACTGTGAGTAGAGTCCCTTCAACCACCAATCAGAACAGACACTGTGAGTTGAGTCCCTTCAACCACCAATCAGAATAGACACTGTGAGTAGAGTCCCTTCAACAACCACCAGTCAGAACAGACACTGTGTGTAGAGTCCCTTCAACAACCACCAATCAGAACAGACACTGTGATTAGAGTCCCTTCAACAACCACCAATCAGAACAGACACTGTGAGTAGAGTCCCTTCAACAACCACCAATCAGAACAGACACTGTGAGTAGTCTTTTCAACAACCACCAATCAGAACACACTGTGAGTAGAGTCCCTTCAACAACCAATCAGAACAGACACTGTGAGTAGAGTCCCTTCAACAACCAATCAGAACAGACACTGTGAGTAGAGTCCCTTCAACAACCAATCAGAACAGACACTGTGAGTAGAGTCCCTTCAACAACCAATCAGAACAGACACTGTGAGTAGAGTCCATTCAACAACCACCAATCAGAACACACTGTGAGTAGAGTCCCTTCAACAGCCACCAATCAGAACAGACACTGTGTAGAGTCCCTTCAACAACCAATCAGAACAGACACTGTGAGTAGAGTCCCTTCAACAGCCACCAATCAGAACAGACACTGTGTAGAGTCCCTTCAACCACCAATCAGAACAGACACTGTGAGTAGAGTCCCTTCAACAACCACCAATCAGAACAGACACTGTGAGTAGAGTCCCTTCAACAACTACCAATCAGAACAGACACTGAGAGTAGAGTCCCTACAACAACAACCACCAATCAGAACAGACACTGTGAGTAGAGTCCCTACAACAACCACCAATCAGAACAGACACTGTGAGTCGAGTCCCTTCAACAACCAATCAGAACAGACACTGTGAGTAGAGTCCCTTCAACAACCACCAATCAGAACAGACACTGTGAGTAGAGTCCCTTCAACCACCAATCAGAACAGACACTGTGAGTAGAGTCCCTTCAACCCCAACAACCACCAATCAGAACAGACACTGTGAGTAGAGTCCCTTCAACCACCAATCAGAACAGACACTGTGAGTAGAGTCCCTTCAACCCCAACAACAACCACCAATCAGAACAGACACTGTGAGTAGAGTCCCTTCAATGTTGTTGATGCGTTGTGTGTATGTTGTATTAACGTTGTCTCTCTGTTCCAGGTGCGTCTGTTGTATTAACGTTGTCTCTCTGTTGTATTAACGTTGTCTCTCTGTTGTATTAACGTTGTCTCTCTGTTTTATTAACGTTGTCTCTCTGTTGTATTAACGTTGTCTCTCTGTTGTATTAACGTTGTCTCTCTGTTGTATTAACGTTGTCTCTCTGTTCCAGGTGTGTATGTTGTATTAACGTTGTCTCTCTGTTGTTTTAACGTTGTCTCTCTGTTCCAGGTGCGTGGTGTGTATGTGTGACTTTGAGTCTCGTCAGCTGCTAAGAGTCCTGCCCTGTAACCATGAGTTCCACACCAAGTGTGTTGACAAGTGGCTGAAGGTGAGACACAGATGGTGATATATCTATACAAGATGCTTTAACAGACAGATGGTGATATATCTATACAAGAGGCTTTAACAGACAGATGGTGATATATCTATACAAGAGACTTTATTTAACAGACAGATAGATGGTGATATATCTATACAAGAGGCTTTAAAAGACAGATGGTGATATATCTATACAAGAGGCTGAAGGTGAGACAGAGATGGCGATATATCTATACAAGAGGCTTTAACAGACAGATAGATGGTGATATATCTATACAAGAGGCTTTAACAGACAGATGGTGGTATATCTATACAAGAGGCTGAAGGTGAGACAGAGATGGTGATATATCTATACAAGAGGCTTTAATTAACAGTTAGACAGCACAACTAGATGAAACAGTGTTTTGATCAGGTATCAGGTCTTCATTCTACAAGCTTTGTCATGCACTGTAAAGTGAACATCGTGCATGACTAGTAGAATTGTCTCTGTCTCTCTCCAGGCTAACAGAACGTGTCCTCTCTGTCTCTCTCCAGGCTAACAGAACGTGTCCTCTCTGTCTCTCTCCAGGCTAACAGAACGTGTCCTCTCTGTCTCTCTCCAGGCTAACAGAACGTGTCCTCTCTGTCTCTCTCCAGGCTAACAGAACGTGTCCTCTCTGTCTCTCTCCAGGCTAACAGAACGTGTCCCATCTGTCTCTCTCCAGGCTAACAGAACGTGTCCTCTCTGTCTCTCTCCAGGCTAACAGAACGTGTCCTCTCTGTCTCTCTCCAGGCTAACAGAACGTGTCCCATCTGTCTCTCTCCAGGCTAACAGAACGTGTCCTCTCTGTCTCTCTCCAGGCTAACAGAACGTGTCCTCTCTGTCTCTCTCCAGGCTAACAGAACGTGTCCTCTCTGTCTCTCTCCAGGCTAACAGAACGTGTCCTCTCTGTCTCTCTCCAGGCTAACAGAACGTGTCCTCTCTGTCTCTCTCCAGGCTAACAGAACGTGTCCTCTCTGTCTCTCTCCAGGCTAACAGAACGTGTCCTCTCTGTCTCTCTCCAGGCTAACAGAACGTGTCCTCTCTGTCTCTCTCCAGGCTAACAGAACGTGTCCTCTCTGTCTCTCTCCAGGCTAACAGAACGTGTCCCATCTGTCGGGCGGACGCCTCCGAGGTCCACCGGGATTCTGAATGACCTATGACCTCGAGCCCCACAGATCTAGGATCCGCTCAGCCTCCCCACATCCTAACCTGGCGCATTTAGGGAGTGGAGGGAAACACAACAGGCCTTAGATCAGTGTCTTGGAGCAATGCCCCCCCCCCCCCCCTCCCCTTCCCCCTCCGCCAAGTGAACTATTTAAGAAATAGACTCTGTCTTCTTCCTATGATAATGGTATTCTAATAATGGCCTTTTGACTGACACACACACACACACTCACACACACACGTACGAGGGGCAGTTGGACTTTTCCCCCTTTTTGTACTGTCCTTACCTTCCCGAGTCATGATTGGAGTTGTCATATGAACGCTGTGGAGAAACTCGGACGTGTGTCGTTGTCCTGACTAACCCAGTGGAGGAAATGGAAGCCCAAAGATTCTGACCATTATGACATCATCATCATTGTTGTTGTAGTTAATAATATGAATATTCTGGTGGTGATGAATCAGTCAGAACCTGGATTGAGATGCGTCTTCACTAGTGGGGGGTTATTTTGGTTTATTATTAAGGTGCTTTTTCTTCATTTTTATCATTTTTTTTTTAAAAGTGTGTGTGCTGTTGCACTCCTACAAAACACATCTACAATGTGTGTCCAACTGAAACCGAGAGAGAACGGAGGACAACACAATCTTTACATTGTTGTTAGTGTTGGTTTATGATCTGGGTAGAGGAAGGTGTGCAGAAATATAGCGTTGTCAGTAATGGGGGAAGTGTGTTTGTATTTAGAACACCAGTGTGTATTATTTATGCAGTGCAGTACACTGGGCTTTCCGCTCTGATTGGTCGATGCTGTGCACTGAGACAGGAAGTGTTTCATGAGGAAGGGGAGGGGCTTCCAGGGAGGAGAAGGACAACAGAACCAGGGTAGTTGAGGAAGGGGAGGGCCTTCTCTCTCATCACACCTCTCCCACTCCATCCCTCTCTCTCTCTCTACTTTTCTGTTCACTCACTCCATGTTTCAGAGAGATGGATCAGCCTCCGTTATCTCGGCTTACTCTCTCTCTCTCACACACACACTGAATGCACACCCCCCACGCAGCACAGGAGTGTGTGTGCGCTGATATGAATCGATGCTAAACGTCCGACATTTGTTTTATTGGTCAGTTGCTTAGGAAGAAATATGATAGTGGTTTCATTTGAGATTTGACCATCTCTTATCTATCTATCGACCAAAGTAATGAACTATCTGGAGAATAAGGGTGTCATTTTGAGATACAACCAACGTTGTTTCACTGGTCGTTCAGATCACATTGAGAAGGTGAGATTATCTCAAGTTTAGTTTTAAGGCACAATAATAATGATGATGATGATGATGGTGATTGTAGTGTGGTAGTATCACAGTTAGGGTTTAACTCCTTGGTAAAAAAAAGGGACATGTGTTTTGCCTGTCGACCCACGAGTGAGAAGATCAGTGCCTGGTTTCACTCATTCGTTCACAATGACTCTTCTGTTCAGTATCCATTCATCCCCTCTTCCTCCTGTAGGATGCTTCTCACCGCCCTCCCCCATTCTCTCGGTCCCTTCTTCATCCCCTCTTCCTCCTGTAGGATGCTTCTCACCCCCTCCCCCTTTCTCTCGTCCCCCTCTTCCTCCTGTAGGATGCTTCTCACACCCCTCCCCCTTTCTCTCGGTCCCCTCTTCCTCCTGTAGGATGCTTCTCACCCCCTCCCCCTTTCTCTCGGTCCCCTCTTCCTCCTGTAGGATGCTTCTCACACCCCTCCCCCTTTCTCTCGGTCCCCTCTTCCTCCTGTAGGATGCTTCTCATCCCCTCCCCCTTTCTCTCGGTCCCCTCTTCCTCCTGTAGGATGCTTCTCACCGCCCTCCCCCTTTCTCTCGGTCCCTTCTTCATCCCCTCTTCCTCCTGTAGGATGCTTCTCACCCCCTCCCCCTTTCTCTCGGTCCCCTCTTCCTCCTGTAGGATGCTTCTCACACCCCTCCCCCTTTCTCTCGGTCCCCTCTTCCTCCTGTAGGATGCTTCTCACACCCCTCCCCCTTTCTCTCGGCCCCCTCTTCCTCCTGTAGGATGCTTCTCACACCCCTCCCCCTTTCTCTCGGTCCCCTCTTCCTCCTGTAGGATGCTTCTCACCCCCCTCCCCCCTTCTCTCGGTCCCTTCTTCATCCTGTAGGATGCTTCTCACCCCCTCCCCCTTTCTCTCGGTCCCCTCTTCCTCCTGTAGGATGCTTCTCACCCCCTCTTTTTCTCTCGGTCCCCTCTTCCTCCTGTAGGATGCTTCTCACCCCCCTCCCCCCTTCTCTCGGTCCCTTCTTCATCCTGTAGGATGCTTCTCACACCCCTCCCCCTTTCTCTCGGCCCCCTCTTCCTCCTGTAGGATGCTTCTCACACCCCTCCCCCTTTCTCTCGGCCCCCTCTTCCTCCTGTAGGATGCTTCTCACCCCCCTCCCCCTTTCTCTCGGTCCCCTCTTCCTCCTGTAGGATGCTTCTCACCCCCCTCCACCATTCTCTCGGTCCCTTCTTCATCCCCCCTCCCTGTTTTCCACTGTGTCCTCTGTCTACCCAGTGTCTTTAGAAGTAGTCCTTATTAACTGCTGTCATAAGCCCTACATAAGGCTGTCTTAACATGCACAATGTCACCCTATGTCAAGTTTATGTCCTGGCTGCCTACTGTCCTTCACCCACACGGTGTCACGATTCACGTTCTATGTCAGAGGCTCACAGCAACCTTATGTAGGCCTTACGACAGCTAGTAGAAGGGGAAGGTTGTATTAAACCATGTCAGCCAGGCACCTGCAGTGTCCTAATATCTAAGAGATGCCTTTTTAAACCCCAGATTGACCCTCCTTAAAGCCATGTCACCAGTAGGTATGTTAATGACCTTTTAGATCAGCGTTTAGCTGGGACAAGGTCTTCACCCTACATGTTGAAAATAAACCATTCTCTCCAGTGTCCAATGTTGTCAGCTCTGCGATTTTAAAGGCTCAAAAAAAAAAAAAGAGTTATTGGCCGTAGCCATGGCAACAGGGTTTGAAAAAGCTTCCGTTCTCCTGTTCTGTTTTTTTTTTGTTTCCTGGTTTAAAGGCGTTATACTGTCGTCATGGCGTCCATTGTGTGTCGTAGGATTCTAATTATTGTTATTGTTTCTCCTGCTTGGTACACGACTAGCAGTTACCTCATTGTCTCGATGTATATTCAGATACAAATATAGGACATTCTGAATTCAGCTTTTCATATTGTTTATTTTTTCCTCATACCATTTGTCCTTGGGTTGTTTAAAAAAACAAAAGTTATCATTTATTAACAACATGACGTCGGTAGCTTTCTTCTCCATACTGTATCATATCTGTAACCAAAATCATTTTGAAGGCTTTGATATTGCAAATTTTTAACAAACATTTGTACATTTTTAATGAGAGTTATTAATAGTGAGGCGTTACTAAAGTGGTGAAATGAATTGTTATTTTTAATCCCTGTCCCCAGTCTTTTTGGATTTCAAAGGCTGCTTCTATAATAAATGTAGAATTGCCAAATCATGGTCTGTTCTCCTTTTCTCTCACATTCTGTCGTTCTGTTCAACCTCCTGTCCTCCTGAGGGGCGGTGGGTTTAACTTCATTTAACTGTGCAATGGCATCTCTTTAGTAACTGTTCTAGTCCTATATAAAGCACAGAGGGGACTAGTTATTCTGTTCTACTCCTATATAAAGCACAGAGGAGACTAGTTACTGTCTGTTCTAGTCCTATATAAAGCACAGAGGAGACTAGTTACTGTCTGTTCTAGTCCTATATAAAGCACAGAGGAGACTAGTTACTGTCTGTTCTACTCCTATATAAAGCACAGAGGGGACTAGTTACTGTCTGTTCTACTCCTATATAAAGCACAGAGGAGAGTAGTTATTCTGTTCTACTCCTATATAAAGCATAGAGGGGACTAGTTACTGTCTGTTCTAGTCCTATATAAAGCACAGAGGGGACTAGTTATTCTGTTCTACTCCTATATAAAGCATAGAGGGGACTAGTTATTCTGTTCTAGTCCTAAATAAAGCATAGAGGGGACTAGTTACTGTCTGTTCTAGTCCTATATAAAGCACAGAGGAGACTAGTTACTGTCTGTTCTACTCCTATATAAAGCACAGAGGGGACTAGTTACTGTCTGTTCTAGTCCTATATAAAGCACAGAGGGGACTAGTTACTGTCTGTTCTACTCCTATATAAAGCACAGAGGGGACTAGTTAGTCTGTTCTACTCCTATATAAAGTACAGAGGGGACTAGTTACTGTCTGTTCTAGTCCTATATAAAGCATAGAGGGGACTAGTTACTGTCTGTTCTACTCCTATATAAAGTACAGAGGGGACTAGTTACTGTCTGTTCTAGTCCTATATAAAGCATAGAGGGGACTAGTTACTGTCTGTTCTACTCCTATATAAAGTACAGAGGGGACTAGTTACTGTCTGTTCTAGTCCTATATAAAGCATAGAGGGGACTAGTTACTGTCTGTTCTACTCCTATATAAAGCACAGAGGAGAGTAGTTATTCTGTTCTAGTCCTATATAAAGCACAGAGGGGACTAGTTAGTCTGTTCTAGTCCTATATAAAGTACAGAGGGGACTAGTTAGTAGTCTGTTCTAGTCCTATATAAAGCATAGAGGGGACTAGTTACTGTCTGTTCTACTCCTATATAAAGTACAGAGGGGACTAGTTACTGTCTGTTCTAGTCCTATATAAAGCATAGAGGGGACTAGTTACTGTCTGTTCTACTCCTATATAAAGTACAGAGGGGACTAGTTACTGTCTGTTCTAGTCCTATATAAAGCATAGAGGGGACTAGTTACTGTCTGTTCTACTCCTATATAAAGCATAGAGGGGACTAGTTACTGTCTGTTCTACTCCTATATAAAGCACAGAGGGGACTAGTTACTGTCTGTTCTAGTCCTATATAAAGCACAGAGGAGACTAGTTACTGTCTGTTCTACTCCTATATAAAGCACAGAGGGGACTAGTTACTGTCTGTTCTAGTCCTATATAAAGTAGAGGGGACTAGTTACTGTCTGTTCTAGTCCTATATAAAGCACAGAGGGGACTAGTTACTGTCTGTTCTACTCCTATATAAAGCACAGAGGGGACTAGTTACTGTCTGTTCTAGTCCTATATAAAGCACAGAGGGGACTAGTTACTGTCTGTTCTAGTCCTATATAAAGCACAGAGGGGACTAGTTACTGTCTGTTCTACTCCTATATAAAGCACAGAGGGGACTAGTTACTGTCTGTTCTAGTCCTATATAAAGCACAGAGGGGACTAGTTACTGTCTGTTCTAGTCCTATATAAAGCACAGAGGGGACTAGTTACTGTCTGTTCTACTCCTATATAAAGCACAGAGGGGACTAGTTACTGTCTGTTCTAGTCCTATATAAAGCACAGAGGGGACTAGTTACTGTCTGTTCTAGTCCTATATAAAGCACAGAGGGGACTAGTTACTGTCTGTTCTAGTCCTATATAAAGTACAGAGGGGACTAGTTACTGTCTGTTCTAGTCCTATATAAAGTACAGAGGGGACTAGTTACTGTCTGTTCTACTCCTATATAAAGCACAGAGGGGACTAGTTACTGTCTGTTCTAGTCCTATATAAAGTACAGAGGGGACTAGTTACTGTCTGTTCTACTCCTATATAAAGCACAGAGGGGACTAGTTACTGTCTGTTCTAGTCCTATATAAAGTACAGAGGGGACTAGTTACTGTCTGTTCTAGTCCTATATAAAGTACAGAGGGGACTAGTTACTGTCTGTTCTACTCCTATATAAAGCACAGAGGGGACTAGTTACTGTCTGTTCTACTCCTATATAAAGCACAGAGGGGACTAGTTACTGTCTGTTCTACTCCTATATAAAGCACAGAGGGGACTAGTTACTGTCTGTTCTACTCCTATATAAAGCACAGAGGGGACTAGTTACTGTCTGTTCTAGTCCTATATAAAGCACAGAGGAGACTAGTTACTGTCTGTTCTAGTCCTATATAAAGCACAGAGGGGACTAGTTACTGTCTGTTCTAGTCCTATATAAAGCACAGAGGGGACTAGTTACTGTCTGTTCTAGTCCTATATAAAGTACAGAGGGGACTAGTTACTGTCTGTTCTACTCCTATATAAAGCACAGAGGAGACTAGTTACTGTCTGTTCTAGTCCTATATAAAGCACAGAGGGGACTAGTTACTGTCTGTTCTAGTCCTATATAAAGCACAGAGGGGACTAGTTACTGTCTGTTCTACTCCTATATAAAGCACAGAGGGGACTAGTTACTGTCTGTTCTAGTCCTATATAAAGCACAGAGGGGACTAGTTACTGTCTGTTCTACTCCTATATAAAGCACAGAGGAGACTAGTTACTGTCTGTTCTACTCCTATATAAAGCACAGAGGAGACTAGTTACTGTCTGTTCTACTCCTATATAAAGCACAGAGGGGACTAGTTACTGTCTGTTCTAGTCCTATATAAAGCACAGAGGAGACTAGTTACTGTCTGTTCTAGTCCTATATAAAGCACAGAGGGGACTAGTTACTGTCTGTTCTAGTCCTATATAAAGCACAGAGGGGACTAGTTACTGTCTGTTCTAGTCCTATATAAAGTACAGAGGGGACTAGTTACTGTCTGTTCTAGTCCTATATAAAGCACAGAGGGGACTAGTTACTGTCTGTTCTACTCCTATATAAAGCACAGAGGGGACTAGTTACTGTCTGTTCTACTCCTATATAAAGCACAGAGGAGACTAGTTACTGTCTGTTCTACTCCTATATAAAGCACAGAGGAGACTAGCTCTCGGCCCATCTACGTAAATGGCACAGACAGATCTATATATGGCAATGGTCTATTTGCATATAGGCCTACTGCAGCTCTGATTGGTTACGCCTCCCCGGTCTGTGTAGAGTAGGGCCTGAGTCATTGCACAATATAATCCTACTCCCGATGCGTTCTGCCTACAACTGCCACAGTAAAGGGAAGCCTTGATAGTGTTAACTAACAGGGAAAACACTAGAAAGTTGATTGACAGTAGTTGAGGGTGGGAGGTTCTGTATAAACACAAACTCACTTCCTTGACAACTTCCTTCACAACTGCTCTGCTCAACTGACATGAGTGGTTGATATTAGGTGAGGGCGGGAGGTCCCGTATAAACACAAACTCACTTCCTTGACAACTTCCTTCACAACTGCTCTGCTCAACTGACATGAGTGGTTGATATTAGGTGAGGGCGGGAGGTCCTGTATAAACACAAACTCACTTCCTTGACAACAGCTCTGTGCGGCACGGAGAAGCGCAGTACGTATGAATGCCCTGACTTCTGCAGAGGCCATATGGTAAAAAGTAAAAGCTGCACGGCCTTTAACGGTAAAACCTTCTCTTTAACGGCACAACTTTCTCTGGGAGAACCTGACGCACCGGAGTCCCGTCCTCCTAGGCCGTCGGGCTGGTTGTGGTATATAGGTGGAGGCTGGTGTCGGACCAGTTAGGGTCAAAGTAGTGGAATGGAGTGATGATTGCATTATGAAATAGTGGTATATATATGTTAGTTGGTGGTGTGTAATAGTGGTATATAGATGTTAGTTGGTGGTATGTATTAGTGGTATATAGATGGTGGTATGTATTAGTGGTATATAGATGGTGGTATGTATTAGTGGTATATAGATGGTGGTATGTAATAGTGGTATATAGATGGTGGTATGTATTAGTGGTATATAGATGGTGGTATGTATTAGTGGTATATAGATGGTGGTATGTAATAGTGGTATATAGATGGTGGTATGTAATAGTGGTATATAGATGGTGGTATGTATTAGTGGTATATAGATGGTGGTATGTATTAGTGGTATATAGATGGTGGTATGTATTAGTGGTATATAGATGTTAGTTGGTGGTATGTATTAGTGGTATATAGATGTTAGTTGGTGGTATGTAATAGTGGTATATAGATGTTAGTTGGTGGTATGTATTAGTGGTATATAGATGGTGGTATGTAATAGTGGTATATAGATGGTGGAATGTATTAGTGGTATATAGATGGTGGTATGTATTAGTGGTATATAGATGGTGGTATGTAATAGTGGTATATAGATGGTGGTATGTAATAGTGGTATATAGATGGTGGTATGTATTAGTGGTATATAGATGGTGGTATGTAATAGTGGTATATAGATGGTGGTATGTAATAGTGGTATATAGATGGTGGTATGTAATAGTGGTATATAGATGGTGGTATGTAATAGTGGTATATAGATGGTGGTATGTATTAGTGGTATATAGATGGTGGTATGTAATTGTGGTATATAGATGGTGGTATGTAATAGTGGTATATAGATGGTGTATGTAATAGTGGTATATAGATGGTGGTATGTATTAGTGGTATATAGATGGTGGTATGTAATGGTGGTATATAGATGGTGGTATGTAATAGTGGTATATAGATGGTGGTATGTAATAGTGGTATATAGATGGTGGTATGTGATAGTGGTATATAGATGTTAGTTGGTGGTATGTATTAGTGGTATATAGATGGTGGTATGTAATAGTAGTATATAGATGGTGGAATGTATTAGTGGTATATAGATGGTGGTATGTATTAGTGGTATATAGATGGTGGTATGTAATAGTGGTATATTGATGGTGGTATGTAATAGTGGTATATTGATGTTAGTTGGTGGTATGTAATAGTGGTATATAGATGGTGGTATGTAATAGTGGTATATAGATGGTGGTATGTAATAGTGGTATATAGATTGTGGTATGTAATAGTGGTATATAGATGGTGGTGTGTAATAGTGGTATATAGATGGTGGTATGTAATAGAGTATATAGATGGTGGTGTGTAATAGTGGTATATAGATGGTGGTATGTATTAGTGGTATATAGTTAGTTGGTGGTATGTAATAGTGGTATATAGTTGGTGGTATGTAGTAGTGGTATATAGATGGTGGTATGTAATAGTGGTATATAGATGGCGGTATGTAATAGTGGTATATAGTTAGTTGGTGGTATGTAATAGTGGTATATAGTTGGTGGTATGTAGTAGTGGTATATAGATGGTGGTATGTAATAGTGGTATATAGATGGTGGTATGTATTAGTGGTATATAGATGGTGGTATGTAATAGTGGTATATAGATGGTGGTATGTAATAGTGGTATATTGATGTTAGTTGGTGGTATGTAATAGTGGTATATAGATGGTGGTATGTAATAGTGGTATATAGATGGTGGTATGTAATAGTGGTATATATATGTTGGTATGTAATAGTGGTATATAGATGGTGGTATGTAATAGTGGTATATAGATGTTAGTTGGTGGTATGTAATAGTGGTATATAGATGGTGGTATGTATTAGTGGTATATAGATGGTGGTATGTAATAGTGGTATATAGATGGTGGTATGTAATAGTGGTATATTGATGTTAGTTGGTGGTATGTAATAGTGGTATATAGATGGTGGTATGTAATAGTGGTATATATATGTTGGTATGTAATAGTGGTATATAGATGGTGGTGTGTAATAGTGGTATATAGATGTTAGTTGGTGGTATGTAATAGTGGTATATAGATGGTGGTATGTATTAGTGGTATATAGATGGTGGTATGTAATAGTGGTATATAGTTGGTGGTATGTAATAGTGGTATATAAGATGGTGGTGTGTAATAGTGGTATATAGATGGTGGTTTGTATTAGTGGTATATACATGGTGGTATGTAATAGTGGTATGTATTAGTGGTATATAGATGGTGGTATATAGTTAGTTGGTGGTATGTAATAGTGGTATATAGTTGGTGGTATGTAGTAGTGGTATATAGATGTTAGTTGGTGGTGTGTAATAGTGGTATATAGATGGTGGTATGTATTAGTGGTATATAGATGGTGGTATGTAATGGTGGTATATAGATGGTGGTATGTAATAGTGGTATATAGATGGTGGTATGTAATGGTGGTATATAGATGGTGGTATGTAATAGTGGTATATAGTTGGTGGTATGTAATAGTGGTATATAGTTGGTGGTATGTAATAGTGGTATATAGATGTTAGTTGGTGGTGTGTAATAGTGGTATATAGATGGTGGTATGTAATAGTGGTATATATATGGTGGTATGTAATAGTGGTATATAGATCGTGGTATGTAATAGTGGTATATATATGGTGGTATGTAATAGTGGTATATATATGGTGGTATGTAATAGTGGTATATAGATGGTGGTATGTAATAGTGGTATATAGATCGTGGTATGTAATAGTGGTATATAGATCGTGGTATGTAATAGTGGTATATATATGGTGGTATGTAATAGTGGTATATAGATGGTGGTATGTATTAGTGGTATATAGATGGTGGTATGTAATAGTGGTATATAGATGGTGGTATGTAATAGTGGTATATAGATGGTGGTATGTAATAGTGGTATATAGTTGGTGGTATGTAATAGTGGTATATAGTTGGTGGTATGTAATAGTGGTATATAGTTGGTGGTATGTAATAGTGGTATATAGTTGGTGGTATGTAATAGTGGTATATAGTTGGTGGTATGTAATAGTGGTATATAGATGGTGGTATGTAATAGTGGTATATAGTTGGTGGTATGTAATAGTGGTATATAGTTGGTGGTATGTAATAGTGGTATATAGATGGTGGTATGTATTAGTGGTATATAGATGGCGGTATATAGTTAGTTGGTGGTATGTAATAGTGGTATATAGTTGGTGGTGTGTATTAGTGGTATATAGATGGTGGTATGTAATAGTGGTATATAGATGGTGGTATGTAATAGTGGTATATAGATGGTGGTGTGTAATAGTGGTATATAGATGGCGGTATATAGTTAGTTGGTGGTATGTAATAGTGGTATATAGATGGTGGTATGTAATAGTGGTATATAGATGGTGGTGTGTAATAGTGGTATATAGATGGTGGTATGTAGTGGTGGTATATAGATGGTGGTATGTAATAGTGGTATATAGATGGTGGTGTGTAATAGTGGTATATAGATGGCGGTATATAGTTAGTTGGTGGTATGTAATAGTGGTATATAGATGGTGGTATGTAGTGGTGGTATATAGATGGTGGTATGTAATAGTGGTATATAGATGGTGGTATGTAGTGGTGGTATATAGATGGTGGTATGTAATAGTGGTATATAGATGGTGGTATGTAGTGGTGGTATGTAATAGTGGTATGTAATAGTGGTATATAGTTGGTGGTATGTAATAGTGGTATATAGTTGGTGGTATGTAATAGTGGTATATAGATGGTGGTATGTAATAGTGGTATATAGTTGGTGGTATGTAATAGTGGTATATAGATGGTGGTATGTAGTAGTGGTATATAGTTGGTGGTATGTAATAGTGGTATATAGATGGTGGTATGTAATAGTGGTATATAGATGGTGGTATGTAACAGTGGTATATAGTTGGTGGTATGTAATAGTGGTATATAGATGTTAGTTGGTGGTGCATTTTTTAAAATGTATTTGTGTACTTCAAAATGTAAAATGATCTACCAGACATTACCACACAGTAGGTGGCAGCATGTACAAACTAACGAGTGAATCACATGATACCAAAGAAGAAGATTCTTGTTAAACACATCTGGGAACAACCAATAGACAGAGATGAAGTTTGACCATCTTTTTAAAGAAAAATATTGTATATATTTGTTTAAAAATTATATCGTTTTCATCACCCTTTACTGAAGAAACAACAAGAAAACAACCACCGGTTAGCAGCGCTTATAGCTGAGAAGCGTTTGGATAAGACAGAATAACTTGGTTAATGCCTCGGGTTCTCGATAGCAACATCAAAATGAAAACTGTGATTATGTATTGTATGAGAATTAGAGGTTTTAGGTTCGTGTAAAAGTATCAACCCCTTCTAATTTCCCTAATTGTGTGGCAAGAGTCAAATACGTTCTATAGAACAAACTTCAGGATGAGCAACCGAAATGAATAATTATTGTATGTGTGTTATATTAAACATAGAAGAGGGAGTAAAATGTTGGCAAGCAATAAACATTTCAGAACAACCATGACTGAATTATTATCCTTATACTAGTCGAATAAGACATGGGATGTATGACACATTTTTTCAAAGCGATGTATTTGTAGACTAATAGAAATCAGTAGGGGATTTAGATACGGGCGACATGGGCAGCCACCCAGAGCGGCATACTGCGCCCCCGTGTGCGGGTGGGCGCTATACTACAAGCAAGAACCGCCGCATACGCTTGAAACAAATAGCCAAACCGAAAACTGCAGACAAAGATGCTTTCGGCTACTAAGATCAGTGAAATGTAGGCTGAACTGACAACGGAGTGAAGAGCAGACATCTCAACCTGCAAGCAAGTCGCAGCAATGTAGAACGCGAAGGGGGGGGGGGGGATTTTCGGCACAACACCTGTTGTCTTGGCTCGTTCAGTGTGACAGGATGTGTGGCGGCGGAGTAAATACGGCCGTAGGCTCGGACAAATTCTGTTGGTGTCATTTTTTTATCGTGTCGTGTGGCTGGTGTTAGGAGCCGATCCCGGTGAGTATGCAAACAATACTATGATTTTAAACGTTAACATGCTGTGCAAGAATAACGAATAACGATTTCCCTAATAAAACTATGCATACGTTCAGTGCCTACGAAGTAACGTTAGCGCATAATCATAGAGCATAATCATAGCGAGAGGGGCATAGAGAGAGGCTTGGGCAACCGTAACTGCATGCGTGGAGTGTGTCTGAAGATGGGCGTTGCAAAATAATTGGGTGGATCAACAGCAATGAGTATGGGTGTAACATCAACGCTGCGTTATTGGTGAGACCGGCCATAGCCAGGTGCACCGCGGGTCGGTTTATTGTTTACATAGCAGGTTAGGAGAATTAACGTAGCAGGTTGGAATAATTAACGTAGCAGGTTAGGAGAATTAATACATTTACACATATGTTATACATTCATGGCCATAAATCAGTATGTGGCTGAAATATCTGATGTCATGTGCTTTTTTGGCTGTTCAGACCGCAGGAAAAAGAACAGAAGGATTTTAGTCACGTCAAACTGCCAACGTGAACACGACTTAAGATGAACATGGACTTAAGATACTTTTGGAAAACCCAGGTTGATTATTTTCAATATTTTCACTCGTAGTGGCCATACATCAACATAAACTGACGTCAATCTTGCGATTTTAAAAGTGAATGTCCCTTTGAACCCAGATATACAACACTCAGAGTGTGCTTATAACCCTCACCCCCCCCCCCCCCTCCTCCTCTTACTGTACCTCCTCCCATCTCCCTATCAGAGATACAACTTCTTGGTCAGATTGTTCACAATATGAAGAGAACGCCCTATGTCATCAGATGAATCCTCTTTATCTACTGGCTGTAGGTTTGTCTTGATGACTCTGGGTGTTGGCTGGAAATCATGTTCGTATCCGTCCTTTCTACGGTCCTTCCTCTGACCCAGACGTTGGTTCACCTGAAAAAGATCACGGGGAAAATGAATAGTACACGAAACCCCATTTTAAAGACATTTTGGCCGATATCCATCATATGACATTATGAGCAGGTTTCTCCATCAACCGTGCTGACCTCTGTGAAGAGTTCATACACATCACGGGTAGCTACTGAATCCTTCGTAAACACGTTATGCATCTCTTCAAACAATGGGCATCCTCTGTCCGGGTGTCTGATGGCAAGTTTTCCTGTGTTTAAAAAGATAGAGACATCCTTCAGAAAAAAGGGAACTAAGACTGACATTACGTTATTACATTAAGGATTATAGACTACTCTGATACGTGACTGACATTACATTATTACATTAAGGATTATAGACTACTCTGTTACGTGACTGACATTACGTTATTACATTAAGGATTCTAGACTACTCTGTTACGTGACTGACATTACGTTATTACATTAAGGATTATAGACTACTGTTACGTGACTGACATTACGTTATTACATTAAGGATTATAGACTACTGTTACGTGACTGACAATACATTAAGGATTATAGACTACTGTTACGTGACTGACATTACGTTATTACATTAAGGATTATAGACTACTCTGTTACGTGACTGACAATACATTAAGGATTATAGACTACTGTTACGTGACTGACATTACGTTATTACATTAAGGATTCTAGACTACTCTGTTACGTGACTGACAATACATTAAGGATTATAGACTACTCTGTTACGTGACTGACATTACGTTATTACATTAAGGATTCTAGACTACTCTGTTACGTGACTGACATTACATTAAGGATTATAGACTACTCTGTTACGTGACTGACAATACATTAAGGATTATAGACTACTCTGTTACGTGACTGACAATACATTAAGGATTATAGACTACTCTGTTACGTGACTGACATTACATTAAGGATTATAGACTACTGTTACGTGACTGACATTACATTATTACATTAAGGATTATAGACTACTGTTACGTGACTGACATTACATTAAGGATTATAGACTACTCTGTTACGTGACTGACAATACATTAAGGATTATAGACTACTCTGTTACGTGACTGACATTACATTAAGGATTATAGACTACTGTTACGTGACTGACATTACATTATTACATTAAGGATTATAGACTACTGTTACGTGACTGACATTACATTAAGGATTATGGACTACTCTGTTACGTGACTGACATTACAGTTAAGGATTATAGACTACTCTGTTACATGACTGACATTACATTAAGGATTATAGACTACTCTGTTACGTGACTGACATTACATTAAGGATTATAGACTACTCTGTTACGTGACTGACATTACATTATTACATTAAGCATTATAGGCTACTCTGTTACATGACTGACATTACATTAAGGATTATAGACTACTGCTACGTGAAAGCAGGTACCTGGAGGCACTGCATACACTTCCATGGAGTCAGACTCCGTGGGGAGCAACTTTTTTGAGACAGCGCCTGAAGATCTACCTCCGTCTGTGTAAAGGTCTTTAGGACGTCCCTTCACTGAAGAGAAATGCAGAAAATAGAGACAAAACAGTGTATTTATCAATAAACATGTAATAAATATATAAAAAATAATTAAAAGGCCACAAGCTTTCAAACACCGATATGTAAAGAGACACACCTCCCCTACAGGCCTGCACAACAAAGAGCTTGGGTTTCTCACGGAGGGCTGGACACTGGCTGTTGCTAAACATCTTGTAGATAGATATCTTCCAGATCTAGAATCTCTTCGTCGTTGACTTCAATGTGTCCAAGTCCACCATGGGCCATGATGAACATTGCGAGGCAACTGACGTCGTCGCTCAGGTTGTTTCGAAACGACTTCAGTGCATCAGTTACGTCCTGAAATTGGTCAAATACAGCAGGGAATGAGATTCCAGACCTTGGGGGGGGGGCTCATACTCTTTACTGCTGTCATGAGTTTGGTCTGTGCTAGCAATTAGCAATCGTTTTTAGTTTGCAAAACTGCTAACAAATCAAGTTAGCTCACCTTACTGATGCATGTTTTTACCCACTAGCTGCTGCTACTGTAGTTGTAGGAGACATCAGATGATACAGCATTTTCGGACAAATCCTAAGTGTTCACTTACTATGCATTGATGTCAATGGGAGACTGAGTTTAAATTTGACTTAAGTCAGCTTAGTTAGTGTTCCCTCCTCTCTGAATAGTGTTATTGGATTGCCTGTTCACAGAAAGCATTGACTTGAATAGATGTGACTTAAGTCAGCTTAGTTAGTGTTCCCTCCTCTCTGAATAGTGTTATTGGATTGCCTGTTCACAGAAAGCATTGACTTGAATAGATGTGACTTACCTCTTTAGTTTTGCATTTAACACTATAACTAGGTCCAGGAAACTTATTCTGTTTGCAGAGAGCCTTTATTCTCTCAACATCGTACTCAGAGCCCGGTCTTTCCCCACCGCACATGATCACGGCTGCACGTCTGCCACTTAGATCATATCTGTCCATTTCGCAGCCTGGCTCTCAGCCTAAACAATACGGCTCTTGTGTTGAGTGTTTGACTTTAAACAGATTGAAAACCAAAGTTATTTCACACTAACAATACCTAGTCAAAAAAAGATCTGTCTCAAAAACAGCGCCGCGGTTATTCTACAACTAGAATGAAATGTTCTACGACTAGAACAAGATCAAACTTCGTAGAGGCATATTCGTGGGCGTGTCATAGTGGCAGTATGCCACACCCCTTTTTTACTTTGATGACATAGCCTTTTCCTGCTGGTATTTTCCCCCAAAACACATTAATTAACTTTTACAATGCCTGTGTTAAAACATGAAAAGACCAGGCACAAAAAGCCATTACATTGTTGGAATAAAGTCTACTTTTATAATAGTTTATGTGTGTGTTCTGTAGCTCACTGTTGCTCGGGACATCTATGAGGACTCAAGGAAAAATCCATGGGGGAGTGACAGATACAGAATTGCAGCAAGACCGTTTAAAATAATGAAAAACATTGTCTATAGTAAAACAATAGACTACATGCTGTGTTCATTCGTCGGAAGGCTTTTCCCTCCCTTGCCCATGTGTTACTAGTTCTACTTCAGCTCTCAATTCATTTGCGTCGCTCACACTCAGCCTGGTCTCATAGACTAGACGTAACATAGTACACGTGAATCTGTGACACTGAAATGTATATGATAGCTTACGTTTGGTATGGTAACATAAGACAGATGGTTACCTAAAGTTTAAAAAAACTAAAGTAGGTTGGTAAGTCGGGGTGGATGGGTGGGCGTGTAACCTGAACGTTCACATCACGGACAACTTCAGCATTTGAACTAATTAGCAACTTTTTAGCTACCTTGGAACTACTTGTTAGCTAACCCTTCACCTGACCCGAACCTTAACCCTTTAGCTAACCCTTCCCCTAACCTTAACCCTTTAGCTAACCCTTCCCCTGACCCTAACCCCTTTAGCTAACCCTTCCCCTGACCCTAACCCCTTTAGCTAACCCTTCCCCTAACCTTAACCCTTTAGCTAACCCTTCCCCTGACCCTAACCCCTTTAGCTAACCCTTCCCCTAAACCTAACCTTAACCCTTTAGCTAACCCTTCCCCTGACCCTAACCCCTTTAGCTAACCCTTCCCCTAACCTTAACCCTTTAGCTAACCCTTCCCCTGACCCTAACCCCTTTAGCTAACCCTTCCCCTAAACCTAACCTTAACCCTTTAGCTAACCCTTCCCCTGACCCTAACCCCTTTAGCTAACCCTTCCCCTGACCCTAACCCCTTTAGCTAACCCTTCCCCTGACCCTAACCCCTTTAGCTAACCCTTTAGCTAACCCTTCCCCTGACCCTAACCCCTTTAGCTAACCCTTTACCTAACCCTAACCGTAACCCATTAGCTAACCCTTCCCCTAACCTTAACCCCTTTAGCTAACCCTTCCCCTGACCTTAACCCTTCCCCTGACCTTAACCCTTTTAGCTAACCCTTCCCCTAACCTTAACCCTTTACCTAACCCTTCCCCTAACCCTAACCGTAACCCTTTAGCTAACCCTTCCCCTAACCTTAACCCCTTTAGCTAACCCTTCCCCTGACCTTAACCCTTCCCCTGACCTTAACCCTTCCCCTGACCTTAACCCTTCTAGCTAACCCTAACCTTAACCCTTTAGCTAACTCTTCCCCTAACCCTTTAACCTAACTCCTAACCTTAACCCCTAGCCTAGCTAACATTAGCCACCTAGCTAATTCATTACATATCATATGTACATTTAGCAAATTCATAATATATAATAGGAATTGTAATTTGTAACATATCATACTAGGTGGGTGATGGACATCCACAAATGAATACGTACCATATCATACTAAATGGAATGTGTCGAATTTACATACAGAATAATACGAAATGCTGTGAGACCAGGTTGTCACACTAGCTGTTTGTTTGTTCCCAGTAACCTGTTTTCAAAGAACACCTCTCATCCAACATCTATTACCAAAACAGAGCTATTCCTCTGTTCCACAATGTAAATGTCATCCAACTTCCCCCTTATCATGCTGTAGAATAAAGGATGTTGACATTATAATGGCCTCAAGACAAAGATAACAAACATTCATATTGAAACTGAAAGTCTCAGTAGTGGATTGTTTGCAACAGACACGAGGTAAAGAAAATGACTCCGTGTGACTGTCTGAGGGGGGGGGGGGGGGGGGGGTTGGGGTCGGTGGAAAGTACCGTCTGTGGAAAGTACCGGAAGAATCCACTCCTGACAGATGTTGACAAAAGGACACAAACATGGCATTTGAAACAACTCTTGTGGACGAGTTGTTTTTTGTGTTCTTTCTTTCTTTCTGTGTTTCGCCTCTCTTATCCGAGTCAACGTCTCGAAACACCTCGGAGGCCATGTAGTGCACTAACCCAGAAGACATCTTAGAAGTGGCAGACAGTAGTACTGGTGGTGTCATGGTGGTAGTGCGTCACACCTTACACACAATCCACCTGTCTGAACTTTTGTAATGACTTGAAATATGAATGCAGATATTTAACCCCAAACATTGATTCAACTTTTACAACGCCTGTGTTTTAAAAAATGTGAAAAAAAGACAAGACACAAAATGCAATTTGAATCGGTATAGGTCATCTGGCCACTTGTTTATGGTAAACATCTAAGGGACGGGGCGGGAGAAACCCCGTCACCACTCCCACATTCATCACCATGGATGCAACATCTAGCCATCCATGGGATAAAAAAATTATTGTTTTCAATGTGAAAAGTAAAAACAAATGCAGGTACCAATCCCAGATTGACAAAAAAAAAAAGTTGGTTTCTCGTTTGATTATTATTGCATTTGCAATGAACATATGAATATGCGCGGGGATACTCATACGGTTTGCAACAAACCCAGAATGCTTTAGAAAACACTCTCAATGGGATGTCGTGGTAAAGGTCAATGAGGAAGGTCAGTTCAGATGACCAAACATACGCTGTATTACCAAGACTAGACTGAAATGTTCCTGACTGGCCGAGTTACAGCGTTGACCTAAACTTTACTTTTGATACTTAAGTATATTTTAAACAAATTACATTTACTTTTTATATTTAAGTATATTATTTAACCCAAAATAATTTTATTGAAGTCATATTTTACTGTGCGACTTTCACTTTGAGTCATTTTCTATTAAATTATCTTTACTTTTACTCAAGTATGAGAATTGGGTACTTTTTCCCACCACGGCCCTCATACTGAAACTGAAAGGGTGTGAATTGTTTACAGCAGAGCCACTTTATACAGCAGCCGGTTTACTGCTGTTAATTGAGGTCAGGGGAAGGTGCTGACGGGAGTCTTTGGAAAGTACCTCAACCTCCCTGACACAGGTGAAGGTGGAAGGACACAAACATTGAGATTGAACATTTGAAAACAACACTCTTGTAGACAGCATGGAAAGGCAAATGGTGAGTTGACCCCATTGACTATATCAGGCAAATGGTGAGTTGACCCCATTGACTATATCAGGCAAATGGTGAGTTGACCCTATTGACTACATCAGGCAAATGGTGAGTTGACCCTATTGACTACATCAGGCAAATGGTGAGTTGACCCCATTGACTATATCAGGCAAATGGTGAGTTGACCCCATTGACTATATCAGGCAAATGGTGAGTTGACCCCATTGACTATATCAGGCAAATGGTGAGTTGACCCCATTGACTATATCAGGCAAATGGTGAGTTGACCCTATTGACTATATCAGGCAAATGGTGAGTTGACCCCATTGACTATATCAGGCAAATGGTGAGTTGACCCCATTGACTATATCAGGCAAATGGTGAGTTGACCCTATTGACCACATCAGGCAAATGGTGAGTTGACCCCATTGACTATATCAGGCAAATGGTGAGTTGACCCCATTGACTATATCAGGCAAATGGTGAGTTGACCCTATTGACTACATCAGGCAAATGGTGAGTTGACCCTATTGACTACATCAGGCAAATGGTGAGTTG